>NW_012109164.1:631168-714767 GCF_000951045.1 Mandrillus leucophaeus
AAAAGACATCTTATTTAATATATATTGTTGATTTCTTAACATTGAACTCACAGCCAAAAATGCTGTAACTCATGTCTGAAAAGCTTATCTAATACATACATTTTCTTTATAAGGCATATCGGAGCCATCTGTTGCTAGGGAGCACTCGACAGAACCTCAGTTTTATGAATGGGGCCCATTTAAGCAGAAAAGTCACCACCAACAACAAAAAAGAAAAATGTGGAAAATGTACTAAATATATAAACAGAATCTGATTATATAGCATTCTAGAAGATGTAAAACCATACAGTAAAAAGATCAGTTTTTTTTTTGGCTGGGGTTCAGGGGAGAGGGGAGGGATATGAGGGATACATAGGTGAAGCACAGATTTCTAGGGTAATGTAACTATTCTGTATGATAAAACCCATAGAACTTTACAGCACAGAGTGAATCAATGGATACACATTAAAATATCATTTAGGAGGTCAAGGGGTCAAAGAAAAGAATTCAAACTATGACAAGAAAATCTAACTATTATATGTATGTATGACTGTATTATAAGCATATAAAACGTCACTGAAGGAGGTGAGAAACAAGAGGATGACTGAAATAACTTTGGGAATGAATGGAATATGTAAGACTAAAAGCAAGGAAATTGCATGTTGGCACTGTATTCTAGTTGATAAAATTATTTCCCATTGAGGTAGAGGTTAACAATTCTGACACTGCTATATATGTATACTTGGATTAAGCAATTAAGTGAATGTGTGAGGGATGGCAGGCATCTCATGCTTCTCACTGTTTGGAGTTGGAATTTACAGATAAGGAAGGCATATATACATATGTATACATATACATATATGGGTAAATATACACACAAATATTTCTTTGCCCTGTCAGCTAAGGGGGCCTAAAAGAAACAACACCGCACCAGTGATGAGCATATCTAGTGCCTAGATCTTGGTTTCTAATACCATTCTTCATTAAAAGTCACCAGGTGTTTCACGGTGAGCAGGTCTGTGCAAACCTATCCCCAAAGACCAAAGAAGCTGAGAGGCCAAACAAAGAGGCTGACAAATATGGTTTCTCAGAAAGAAACATTTAATAGGAACTTACAAACAGAAGCAATGTTTCTAGCAGCCACTAAATGGTGGCACTCACCCTCCCAAAAGTACCCTTTATATAGCAAGCATTTTTGGCAAAACATGTGTAGCTGGTCATAGCTCAGACTTTCTTGTGAAACACCTGACCACTGGGGAGGTTAGATAAGCATCTTTATGAGGGGTTATCTGCACTATCAGCATTGTTTAAAGACATTGCTGCAGAATATCTTGGCATGCAGGAGTCAAACAGCAGTCATCGTGCCAGCTACACTTCAAGATGACATCACTCTTGCAATAAAACAGGCTGTTTTCCTACACTCCACCCCTTGAAACCAGCCCTTAAAATCCTACATGCCCACCTTCTGTTATAGTCCCTGGACCTAGAGGGAGGGTGCTTGATATTGCATGGCTTTAGTAGCATTGCAATGGCAATGGAAAACGGATTGGGTCCAGTGGAATTCCAAATGAGGGAGATTTGCAGGCTTGGTTGAATCATCTATACAGTCTTCATAATACCATGAAGAAGTAAAACAATGAGAAAAACATAACATTAATAATCGAAATAGTAGAAATCTAAATAAAGTAATATGGTGTTTAAGATATCTCTTGCCTCAATAGCCTATAAATATGGGAAGAGCGACTATCATCTGAATTTCAGGACCCATATATTCTGACAGTTTCAGTAATATGAGGATTTTGAAAATTCTAAAAGATTTTGAGATCATTTCTAATCAAGCATTTAGCTCTTATGTAAGCATTAACTGCAGCCCCAACTTTTGCAACTGATTGACCTGCACATTTTTCTGAGCACTTATTTTCCTTATGTCAGATGTAGGGAATCATGAGATGAACAAGTTTTAGTTCCTGCACTGTAGCAAATGAATTTAGGCAAAGACATGAAAGATGAAAAAACCCAATGATTATAAGACTTTTAGTGTCATGAAACTGATTATTATTTAATCTTGTTATTCTTCACATTGCTTGACTTTAAAATAGGGCAAGTTGGCCAGGCGTGGTGGCTCACACCTGTAATCCCAGCACTTTGGAAGGCTGAGGCAGGCAGATCACGAGGTCGGGAGTTCGAGACCAGCCTGACCAACATGGTGAAACTGTCTCTACTAAAAATGCAAAAAAAAAAAAAAAAAATTAGCTGGGTGTGGTTGCGTTTGCCTGTAATCCCAGCTACTCAAGAGGCTGAGGCATAAGAATCGCTTGAACCTGGGAGGTGGAAGTTGCAGTGAGCTGAGATTGCACCACTGCACTCCAGCCCAGGCGACAGAGTGAGACTCAGTCTCAAACAACAAAGAAACAAACAAAAAACTGGGCAAGTTATAGTCCATCTCAGAGTGTTTTTAGGACTAATTTCTTCATGTGCTTAGAAAAATGCCTGGCAGATAGAAAATGGTCATTATTATTATTATTGATAAGATGACCATTTTGGAATTTAGAAAACCATTATCAATGCCTATGAAATAACTCCATAAGTCATTCCCTTAAATCTAACAGACTGAATTCTCACAAGTCCTCACCACTTATCATTTCTACATCCTGCTGACTTACAAATACTTCTTCATACCATGGCTTATATCTTTGCTTAATATCAAGGAGGATGGATTCCATAGTAGAGCCAAACTCAATGATACTACGAGTCTCATTTTGGTAGTCATAAGTAAAGCCAGCAACATGCATGGCCACCAATGAACCTTTTGAATCAAACACAGGGGAGCCGGAAGTCCCGAAGAAAAACTCAGTGTCATAGGTAATCACATCAGGGTTGTGAACTATTTCCTGGAAACTGCTTTGAGTATACATATGGACATACTCTGGACTTTCTGCTTCTTTAGACTCAACACGTTCCTGACATTTCTTTGCTCGCTGACCCTGGGGGATCACAGCACAAGCATCAATATGCTTTTTGTCTCCATATGGATGGCCAATAATATGTATCAACCCACTAAGTGGCACAGGAGTAATTCCATTGTATAGTTCCATAGGTACTTGTTGTCCATTTTCCTTCAGTTTCAGGACAGCATAGTCAAGCTCTTCATTATGTATCTCAAACCAAGGTTCAACGAAAAAGTAGTTTGTTTCCTTTCCTTCTGGCTCTTCATAACCAAATGTCACCCTTACACATTGACCAATTATGGCTGCCCACTTACTTGGCTCTATTCCGTCTCCCACAATGTAATCTATTACATGCCGACAAGTTAAAATGAACAATCCTTTAAAAACAAAGCAGGTGGCGCAACCCGTAGTTGCACTGTCCCAGAATAAGTACCCAACTGAGTCACTGCGATGTGCAAGAAGTTTCACTACTTTAATCGAAGAAGAGTTTTTTGTTACTTTCCCAAACTTTACTCTATGCAATTTAAATAATGTTTCCCCATTTTTTACTTTCATTTTTTTCTTGAAGTTTTCCTTGATTTTTTCACTTTCTCTTTTCAGACTGGGGTACTGAGCCACGATTTGTTCTCTCAACACACAGGTGTTTCTTTTCTCTGACTCAGGATTCCAAGAAGCTGCTGCACTGGGGACCATTCTTTTCTCAACCTCAACCTGAAAGTGTTTGCCTTCTAATTCATCGACTGGCTGGGTGCTTTCTAAAATAGAGTCATTGTTTTCAATGAGTTTCCAATCATCATTCTCCAGAAAGGAAAGAAATCTGCCATCCTTGCACAGAGCGTCCTTGATGGTTTCTCCTTTGAAAGCATAAACACAGAGTTTGCACCCTTTCTTGTGAAGCTTCCCACATTTAACAATCCTTCTTTTGTACTTCCCAATTCCAACTGCATGAATGTAAAATTTGACACATTCAGTCGATGCTTTGTCATGCCGGCCAAATACGTGGTTATCTTCCTTCTGCTTACTTTTACTTTGGGAAAACGTAATGACCACATGGCAGCTTTCAGGGAAACAACTGAGGGGCATTCCCAGGTTTATGTACCCTTGGATTCCTTCTGTGCCATGCACAAGCATTTCTTGGCCTTGGTGAGTTTCTATCTCTTTTCTGAGAGCCTGGAGAGTGTTGAGAGCCATATATAAGCTACCATTCTCACTATGTGTGAGCTCATGTTTCATATTTTGGTTTTTCCTGTAGTTTACATCCAAGGTAACAAGTATTATCCTATTTTTGGGCATAGTCTGGTCTTCTGGATTTTTCTTAAGTGAATGGAATTCTTGAGCCTGGGTATTAGTTACGTCTCTTGGGCCTCCTCTAGACTCCATCCTCATTTGAGAAGTACTGGAATTATTCTGTTGCTTTTTAGAGACCTAAAAATAAATGTTAAGATACTTTAAAACTCTGAATGCAACCCTCGTCTTTTGTTTCTCTTTTCAGGTATGCAATTCACAAAATTCCTATGAGAAACTTGGAACTAATCTAAAAGGGCCAGTGAATAGAATTAAATCACTGCTTGACATGGGATCCAAAATGAAAGCTTAGCTTCCTATAACATCTGTCAGATGAACTCTCGATACTACTACACTAGTGTATTTTTCTGGAAAATATGAGGAAAGAAACAAATTTTTTTCCCAGGTGCCTCTAAAACAGAGATTCTTAAAAGCTCACTAGCGGCCAGGCATGGTGGCTCACGCCTGCAATTCCAGCATTTTGGCAGGCCAAGGCAGGTGGATCACCTGAGGTCAGGAGTTCGAGACCAGCCTGACCAACATGGTGAAATCCTGTCTCCACTAAAAATACAAAAATTAGCCGGGTATGGTGGCATGCGCCTGTAGTCTCAGATACTTGGGAGGCTGAGGCTGAAGAATCGCTTGAACCTGGGAGGTGGAGGTTGCAGTGAGCCAAGATTGAGCCATTGCGCTCTAGCCTGGGCAACAAGAGTTGCTCCATCAACCCCCCCCCCCAAAAAAGAGTCCACTAGTATTTGAAATAGTTTTATTTCAGGACTTGTTTATTATCTTCAGCTATATAATTTTTATATTTCCTGAGGACAAATGATAAATTACAGCAAAAAAATTGTTCTTGAAATACTGAATTCAGCAATAGGCTACCACAACTTATTATAAGCATGACATATTAAACAAAATCATCATTATTTAACTAATCATTTGGTTATAATATAGTTATTTGTGACATAAATACTATGATTCACCCAGCATATAGCATGAAAAGAACTCAAATTATTTTCTCTATTACATCAACTAATCCCCAAATTTTATAAAATAAGGAGGAACAAACATGACTTATCTGTCCTTTTGATGGAGAAACTAAGGCACTGAAAGTTTTTCTTGTAGACGTCTTTTCTAGGGTCACATGATAACCAATAAATAGAGTATCAAAATTGCAATTCCTAATCCAATTATTTTTTCCATTGGACTAGTGTATATATTCTTTTTGGTAAACTTTGCATTTATGATTGTCATTTTTGTAGGGCATTATCTTAAGAAACAGGGGTGAAGGTGGGGAGTGGAATTAAATAAAGAGGATTAATCAAATAGTAGAAACTCGATGAAAAATTAGAGTGTCTGTTTCTTATGTCTAAAAAACACATTTTTCCCAAGTCATATTCATCATGGCATGGGTACCAGCAGATATGGGTCCATATGCCAGCAATGCCCCTTACTGCTACTGGGAATAACAATGCCAGCAATATTGTAAAGATTAAGTGTAGCATCATTGTATGACAATGCCTAGCACAATGACTAGCACATGTTAACATTTGTTTCTCTTCTTTATACTAATATTCCAGATCAAAAATAAATAAATAAAAGGGACTTAAGGTAATACAGATTTCCTTGGGCACACATATGAACTCTCAAAGAGCATCCCTTCAGCCTAAGGCTATCAGAAACATCTTTTCATACACCCTGTTGGAGTACTATGATAAATTTCCTATTTATTAAAGTGATTCTTGGGCAGACATAGACACCTCTGAAAGGGGAAGAGGAATAGGATATAGTAATTAGCTCTGTCATGGAATAGGATAGAGAAAAACATAACTAAGTTTGCCTTAGACTTTTTAGATACTTGGATATTCTAGTTTTCCAGAACCAGGACAAAACAAAACAAGTTGAGAAATTGTAAGCTGCATACTCAAATGTTTATCATTCTTCAACATTTTTCTTGATAAATTCAAGGAGCATTTTAGACTCAGGGAAAGATACAATTGTTTGATATGATAACAGAGCCCAATCAGTAGAAAAAGGCCCAATTACATGTCATTAAACTTAACTCCAAGTCTTCACTTCATTCCTGTCTTAAGCAACAACTCACTTGCTCCCTCTTCTCCAATAAACAAATTGAAGATTTGTCGGAATCCTTCCCGACTTCCTAGCAAGGTTATGGTAAGAACAAATATATCAAAAAATTGTTTTATAAACTGTATTCAAACGTGGGTTATAATTACGATTGAATAGATCAGCCACATTTGGAATGGTATATGTTTTCATGCTATGAAATTGCATTAATTTTGGTTTATTACATAGTTTACTGTAACATACTGTACTGAAGTTTTTGTTGTTATTCAAGAAATATTAAAATAGTTTTTCATTAAAGACTGCTTTGATATAGCCAAGATTTGTATTACAACTCCCTTCCCCATGCTACCCCCAAAATAGAAAGGATAAAATAAGTAAGGACAATTTTAGTTATTTAATATTTCCAACACCCAAGGTAATTTCTTGGCAAGAAGAACTATAAAACCCAATGCCAAGGATAGGTAAGTCTAATATTGGTAAACAGGCTTTAGTATCCGTGGGTTCTGTATCCATGGGTTCAACCAACTGCAGATTGAAAATATTTTGGGAATAAAAACTAGTGTGCCTGAACTAAACATGCATGACTTTTTTTCTTGTCATTATTCCCTAAGCAATATAGTATATCAACATTTTACACAGCATTTACCTCTTATTAGGTAATATAAATAATCCAGAGATGATTTAAAGTATACAAGAGGATATGATACATTATATGCCAATACTATGACATGTTATGTGAATAATTTGAGCATTCATGGATTTTGGTATCCAAGGGAGATCCTGGAACAAATCCCACATGGATACCAAGGGATGACTAGATTACATAAGTAGAATTTACAGACATACCGGAGAAAAATAGTGATCGATTTTCATATTACATTTTTCATTGACTGAGTGCTTCTGTGACCTCTGCTTCTTACAGCTCATGATGGCTTGAAGATGAATGGATGATTCAGCTGAAATACTAATTTCAAATTTTCAAGTTAGAGCAGTATCTTCAAAGCTGTCATTAATTGTACAGAGGAAAAGATTAGCTGGTGTCCTATATCCCATCTTCCCCCTTGAGCTCCAGCCTTGCTCTCCCTGGAGATGGTACCTTAGCAAATAGATAGTTTATTCACCAACTATAATCACCTCAACAATAAAAGCTCCCTTTTCCAGAATACTGCGTGTCAGGCACTTCATGAAAATTATACTAAACACTTTATGAAAATTATCTCTAGTTGCAAATTCCTATAGATACTATGCAAATTAGGTATATCTACACTTTGCTGATGAGGAAAGTATAGCTTAGAGAAGGTAGACGAGCTGCCCAAGGCCAGAGCTATGTGGCAGAGATGGAATTCAAATGCAGGTATAAATAATATAATAATTTTCAGTTGGAAATGTCAAAAAGGTGTTCTACTTACATTGATGTTAAAATCTGGTCTCCATTTAAGATGAAGACGGCAAGGGAAGATAAAATTACAGGGAAGTGGTGAGGAAAGAGCTGATGAAAGAAACTTGGAATGAGATTTTAAAAAGAAATCTGGGGCCGGGCGCGGTGGCTCACGCCTGTAATCCCAGCACTTTGGGAGGCTGAGACAGGCGGATCACGAGGTCAGGAGATTGAGACCATCCTGGCTAACATGGTGAAACCCCGTCTCTACTAAAAAAAAAAGTACAAAAATTAGCCAGGTGCAGTGGCGGGCGCCTGTAGTCCCAGCTACACTGGAGGCTGAGGCAGGAGAATGGCTTGAACCTGGGAGGCGGAGCTTGCAGTGAGTGGAGATCGCGCCACTGCACTCCAGCCTGGACGACAGAGCGAGACTCCGTCTCAAAAAAAAAAAAAAAAAAAAAGAAAGAAATCTGGAAAGTGTGCCAGGTATGATAGTCAGAAACCTTAGGTTGCTGCTTTAGATTTTTTGTTTAAAGAGGTATTTTTCCTTCTATCTCTCCTCTGATGTCTCCCTAGAAGAGGATGAACAAACTTTAAATAAAAGTGACATCTTCAATAGTAATAAATACCGCTAGAAAAACAAATACCATTGAGGGCAGCAGCCGTGTCTGTCCTTAGTACCTCAATATCTAAAAACTATGTCTGAGACATGTCAGGCCCTTGAAAAAGATACATTTCTAAAGGTACATTCAATAAACAAATGGAATAGGCATACAGTGTACTATGCCCTTTTCTAAATGCTTTTCATCAACTACCTCATGTAATTCTTACAACCCTATGAGATAGGTACTATCATCTCATTTTACTGGCAAAGAGCTGGAACACCCAGGGAGCTTAAACTTCTACTCAAGGTCATACAACTCAGAGAATATACTTTCAAGACTTTTTATTATGAAAAATTTATTAGAGAAAAAAATGAGAGAATGGTATAATGAACCTGTACATACCTATCACATAGTTAACAATTGTTCATTTTTGCCAACTTATATAACAGTGAAACAGTAAAAGAACTAACATAACTAACTCTATTTTTGTTCACGGGGCCTTTACCCATTCATGCATGGAGGGGAGGTTAATTTTAGAGCAGTGAGATAATATGCAAAAACACGTAGTTTTAAAAACTAACTCTGGGATTAAAGGGAAAGTATGTAAACAACTACACATCGTTAAAAATTTATGGGAGGGTTGTGATGTGGAGAATAAATATAATCTTTAGATAACTTCCATTTGACAAGAAATACAGGGGCTAGAACATAAACAACAACATGTAGAAGCAGCCCAGGAAATCAACATGCCATAGAGACAACTTATCTGTTCTCTTCAACAAATGAATGCTTGGGCTCACTGGAACATCAGGACAAAGACATTCCCAACCTTCTTGGACCCCTGACGGTGCTCAGATGTCTGCAGTCAATGGTCACTTCTTGATTGTAAATCCCTTCTCTTCCCCATGCCCTTAACATAAAGAGCCTGAAACTTGTACTCACTTAAGAGGGTACTTTGGGATGCTAGTCTGCCAACTTTTCAGTTTGCTGGCTCTCTGAAGGAACCTGCTTTTCCTCCCACCAACTCTCATCTCTGATGTTTGGCTTTGAGGTGTGAGTTGCTGAACTTGGGTTTGGCTACCCTTACACCATCCTTTTATTTTACTAGATGATTTATGTTACAGCTAGAAACATCATGACATTTAAACGCTAATGGTCACTTCCCATCTCTAAAAATTACGTACTTTTTCTTATATAATCACAATACTGATTTATTCATACTAGGATCTAACTGAAGTACACAGTTTCCTTTATATGTCTTATACAGCTCTTTTGTTCTAGAAAAAGCATTGATTTGTTGAAGAGAACAAAGAAATTATCTCTAGAGAATGTTCACCTCCTGGGTTGCTTCCTCATGTCATTGTTCATCTAGCCCCTGTATTTCTTGTCAAATGGAAGTTATCTAAAGGCTACGTTTACTCTCGTAACCATTCCACTACGGAGCAAGAGTCCTGGCTTTCTAGTTTACTGTCAATCAATGACTAAGGAAATTCATTTAGCCTTTCTGTGCCTCAATTTCTTGTTTGTAAAAAGAAGCAATGATTCTAAATGAGATAATGAATATGGAAGTGCTAAAATAATGTTAGACCTTATAAGACCGTCTGAGTTCAAATATCAGGTAGCCACTTCCTAGCTGCATGACCTTGGGCATATTAATTAACTATTCTTCCTTCATTTTCCTCACCCTAAGATGGGAATCAACCTTGTTATGAAGATTAAGAAATACATTGTGGTCTGGGCATGGTAGCTCATGCCTATAATCCCAGCACTTTGGGAGGCCAAGGCTGATGAATCACTTGAGGTCAGGAGTTTGAGACCAGGTTGGCCAACCTGGTGAAAACCTGTCTCCACTAAGAATTTAAAACTAGCTGGGCATGGTGGTGGGTGCCTGTAATCCCAGCTACTTGGGAGGCTGAGGCAGGAGAATGGCTTGTACCTGGGCGGCAGAGGTTGCAGTGGGCTGAGATCATACCACTGCCCTCCAGCCTGACCAACAGAGCAAGATGCCATCTCTCTCTCTCTCTCTCTCACATACACACTATATATATATACACATATATATATGCAATCTATCTATACATAGTATGTGTGTGTATATATGTATATAAAGAGAGAGCATGCAAAGCCTTTAAAACGCTGCCTGTAATAGGTTGCCCAGTAAATAATCAATAAAAAGGTGATGTAAATGTTATCAATATCAATACACTCACTACAGGGGTACTTTTTAAACAGCAGAGAACCTAGGAAAACAAAAATAGAAAATATATAATTGCGGAACTGGTCTATGTTGCAACATCCTTAAATGCAAGAACTTGTTGCCCAACTATTAAGAAAATCTAGGGATTCACTGTGTCTGTTTATGAAGTCTCATCTTATGAAGTCTGAGAGAGGATCCAGCTGCTTTAGGAGTGATTAATAGACACAGACTAAAAAGAAAATAAAATGGGCAGAAAGAAACATGAATTTTGCATGTACATGAGCAATCACAGTGGAAAGGGGCAAGAGGTTAAGAAAACACTCCAATATCCTCTCTTTCCTACATTGTTTCCAGTATCCAGGATGAATCAGATTATATCAAAATATAAAGAACTCTTAGCTATCCTATACCAACCCTTGTTTTCTACTTGAGGTCAGGGTTCTACTTAGCTAAATGACTTGCTTGGCTTCCTACAGCAAAGGGATAAAGCAGTGCGGCCTGGGGCCCATGTCCAGCCCACCTAACAGCTCCCCTTAGGAATTTCTCTGTCTCTCAATCTCTCCTTCCTTCCCTCTCTTCCTCCCCCTCTCTGCCTCCCTCCCTCTCCTCCCCTCCTTCACTCTCCCTCTCTTCCTGCTTCTCCCCACCCCAACCCCCACTTTCTGCCTTTCCAGGGGCAAGGGCAGGAGTCGAGGCCAACTCTAAGCCTCTTCCAATCTTACCACGCCGCCCCGCTACCTCCCCACGACCCGGCACACAAGGGGACTTACAGCACCACCAAAATAAAACTTGTGTCCTCCCGGCTCCCCAGATGGGTGGCGCTGTCAGTCCCTGACTTCCGGGCACCCAGCTCCCTCCCCTCCCAGTCGGGACTCGAGCCCGCTGCGGCCGCGCCGTACCCCGTGGAGCACCCCAGCGCTCTATGTGCTCTCTCACTGCGCGCCTCGCCAGCACTGGGCCTGGAAACCAGCGCTCAGTGCACGTCCCGCTCGCATTTGAGGAAGCAAAGACTCCAGAGCTCCAGCTCGGCGGGAAACGGAGCAGGTGGGGCTAGGGGTTTGAATCGCCAGCCTTTTAAGGTTGTCTGCGAACCAATTGGTTACTTTCTTTCACTTTTAAATCAGCCGTGCCTCTTCCGCCTAAACCTCCCACGTACCTCTCCCCTCTTCTGTCTCTCCTTTCTTTTGCTTCTATGCACCACTGGAAAAGCGGGGAGACTGGCCGTTCGGGGGCCTCAGGTAGCTGCAGCGTGCAGTACTTGACGCTGTGTTTATATCAGCCAGCACTGCCAGTCTGAAACAAAACTTTCTGAACTTCCTAATCCCCAGAGCCAGCGTGAGAAGCAGACTTGAGCCTGTTCTCTTCCCTTGAACTTTTCTTTTCCACGAGTACAACAAAAAACAACTCACCTGGGGAATGGCTTGTCTGGCCGATGGACTGAAAGATACTGGAGTTTGTCTTTCTCTTTAGACAGCAACTCACCTACTTCGGAAGCCGATTGGCTGCGGTGGGGATACCTGGTGGCATGCAAAAAAAGAGTGGTTGGAAAGGCAAGGCCGAGTGAGCGCGCCCATCCTACGCATCCACAGCGCTCCTCCTTGACGCCGCGAGCAGGACCCTGTCTCACTGACCTCGCTGCCCACGGCGGTCCTTGCCTCCTTCTATTCTCCGGGTTTCCCCAGTCCCGAGTATTGGAAAGCGTGAACGAAAGCGAACGCGTCCTAGTCGCGGGTAGGTTGGCCTGGGCGGGGCTGCAGAGGGAGCAGGAAATGAAAACTCAGATGTGGGAGGAGCTGAGACGTTGGCGGCAGAGCCACTGTAGCAGCTTGAGTCTCGCGCGCGCGGGAAGCGGAGGTGGAAGTCGGCGCGCAAGAATGCGCCTGTCTTCGCCTGTACATCATGGCTGGGGAGGAGGCGCGGAGGCACCAGGCTGGGGTCTGCAGCGCGCCATCTGCTGCAGCCCACAGGAGGCGCTGAGGCTAGTTGGGTAAGTGGGGACATTCAGGTTTCCCAGGGGGCGGCATCCCCAGCAGATGGGATAGGCCTGGACACTCGGACAAAATCACTAAGAAGCCGCGGATGCAGGAAGAGTAAACGTCCTTGTCATAAATCGATTCTCTAAACGTTCATCAATATGTGGAGACGTTTATGATAGTGATGAAGAAGATGATATGGGCTCTAGGAATATGCATCTGAAAGCTGATGATCAAAGAAGATTGGAGAGGGTTTTCAAGGCAGCCTGCTGTTTAAGAACCTGCATTCTGAGTAGATGTGTTTTGGACAAGGCGACTACAGTCACAAAGGGGACGACTTTTATGCAATCGACAGAGGACTATATGATGTATATAAACAGATAGGGTTGAGTGGTGTGTTGGTAACTACAAAACGCGTGGGAATTTGGAGGAAGGAACTGGCGTTAAATGCATGCACAATACACCAAGGGAAGCTAAAATTACTGCTTCATCTCCTGTGGGTTCTTTGGGGTTTGGATAGAGTAAACTTAAAACATTTGAATGCTGACTTTTTCTGTGATACTCACTTTTGGAATCTGTGCATTCCCACATTCAGAAAGGGTAATCACAGCTAGTACCCAGCATCCAAACAATGGCAGCCAAGAGTTCTACTCTGGAGACAATTTTCGTTCTTTCTTTCTTTCCTTCTTTCATTCCTTCCTTCTTTCTCTTTCTCTTTTTTCTTTTATTCTTCCTTCCTTCCATCCTTCTTCTCCTTCTCTTTCTTTCTTTCTTTCTTTCTTTCTTTCTTTCTTTCTTTCTTTCTTTCTTTCTTTCTTTCTTTCTTTCTTTCTTTCTCTCTCTCTCTCTTTCTCTCCCTTCCTTCCTTCTTTCTTCTCTTTTTTCTTTTCTCTTTGTTTCTCTCTCAATTTTCTCCCTCCCTCCTTCCCTCCTTTCTTCCTTCTTTCTCTTTTGCCTGTTTTACATTTCAATGTGTAAGCAAATGGTGATTAAAGGAAAATAGGCTTAAAATATTCTAAAACAAGGGTGTTAACAATTGAATATATTGATAAAATTTGTTTCCAAAAGGAAGGGTTATATACTAGGTGAGAGTGTAAATTAGTTCAACCATTGTGGAAAACAGTGTGGCAATTCCTCAAAGATTTAAAAAGAGAACTACCATTCAACCCAGCAATCCCATGACTGGGTATGCACCCAAAGGAATATAAATAATTCTTTCAACACATGAACACATATGTTCCTTGCAGCACTGTTCACAATAGCAAAGAATCAACCTAAATGCCTGTCAATGGTAGACTGGATAAAGAAAACTCAATATACCATTGACTACTACACAGCCATAACAAATAATGAGATCATGTCCTATACAGGGACATGGATGGAGCTAGAGGCCATTATTCTTGGCAAACTAATGCAGGAACAGAAATCAAATACTGCATAGTATCACTTATAAGTGGGAGCTAAATGATGAGAACACATGGACACACAGAGGGGAACAACAGATGCTGGGGCCTATCGGAGGGTGGAGGATGGGAGGAGGGAGAGGATCAGGAAAAATAACTAACGGGTACTAGGCTTCATACCTTGGTGGTGAAATAATCTGTACATCAAACCCCCATGACATGAGTTTACCTATATAACAGACCTGCACAGGTACCACTAAACTTAAAAGTAAAGTTTTTAAAAAAGTTTTCAATCTACGAAGTTGAGATTTACTAGAAAGGTTATTCAAATGATTTTGATATATTAAAATATTAGTGCACAAGGAAATAATAAAAAGTTATTATTATAGAAGATATAAAACATGTTCCTCTACCTAATATCTGTGCAACTAAACCTACTATGTACCAAGATATTTATCAACATTCTTTCTGAAATTTTTGTCATTTTGTATAATTTTAATCATATTTCTTTTAAAAACGTTTATGGCATGATAAGTTATGTGTTGGCTTACTGCGGAAAGGGCATAAAATAACAGTTCGTAAACTTTATATATATTTGCAATGAAATACATTTTGGCTTTGGGCAATAGGAACATAACCTGTTTTTGGATAAAAGATTACTGTCACATTTTTTCTTCATTATCCGACATCTTTGTCATTTTCTTAACGTATATTACTAATTACAGTTCCCTACATTTTCAAAAACAAGTCTAATATTGACATTTATTTCTCTGTAGCAAACTTTGGCTATTGTTTTTTGTACTAATTTCCGGCAAACATGAAGTATTAATTTCAGTTACAAAATATAGCTTAGTAAGATCTAAACCAAATAAAATTCACATTCTAAAGTCTACAAACAAGTTTTGGAAAGGTATTTTGGCCATTAAACTTATTTATTAAATTTAACTTTCGTCTTCTAAGGACCAGAGTTCTTACAATTACTGTGCTCCTATTCTATAATCATAGCCTGGGTTCGTTGTCAGTGCTTCATTAAACAGGCTATTTTTTCTTTCTTTTTTTTTTTTTTGGGAGACAGAGTCTCACTATGTCGCCCAGGCTGGAGTGAAGTGGCACAAACTTGGCTTTCACCTCCATCTCTCAGGTTCAAGTGATTCTCATGCCTCAGCCACTTGAGTAGCTGGGACTACAGGATTTCGCCATATTGCCCAGGCTGGTCTCGAACTCCTGAGCTCAGGCAGCCCACCCACCTTGGCCTCCCAAAGTGCTAGGATTACAGGCATGAACCACCGCACCCAGCCAATTTCTTAATTCTTAGACTAAATCTACAGGGGACACACTTTTTCCAACATTAGCTGCAAAGGGTTTTTTTCCTTCACACTTAAGTCACAGTCAGTCAGTAGTTTTTTGTTTTTGTTTCTGTTTTTGGTTTTTTTTTTCTGTATTTTTGTTTCCTTGTTTGTTTGCTTTTATTTGGGAAAACGCCTTTTTTGATAGTAAGAAATTACTTTTTACAATGTGAGGTCAAAAACAGCATGGGGTGATTTTTCTTCCACACCTATAGACACCTTTTTATTCCTGCCTCTTGCTGTAAATAGTTGCACAGTTAAAAGCAGAATGGACTTAACAGAGTATCATTTATATTTATAATTGCTGTATTTGTAATTCTGCTAGAAATGAATTCTGTTATAATCAAAGGTTACACTGTTATCTGAATTCTTGAAAAATATGTAAAAATAATGCTCTTTTGACTTTTCATAGGTTTATAGTCTATAAACACTAATTTTAATCAATAATTCATATCATTTATGATTAATTTTATTACAAGAAACAGATAATAATAGACGTAGGCCTAATTATTTTGTGACAGCTGGTGTGTTTGGAGTATTTGCTATCACCCTTAAATATGATACCCCGGCTGGAAAATATTAATTTGATAATGTACCTTCAAAAAATTATATAAAATATGTAAAAGCATAACCTTATGCACATTTTTAAAGCAAGGCCTTCTTGTAGGAAAAATATTACATCACGCATGAAGATGTTTTGTTTTCTATTATTATTTGAATTTATTTTAAAAGCCATTACTGCTCTGTATATGTGTGTGTGTGTATATATGTATACATATACATACATATACACACGCATATGAAACCAAAAATTCCAGGTTCATCATGTTCTACACAGATTTCCTTTTTTGTTGCCCTAACTTATTCTTAATCATTGGAAGCACTGAAAATAAATACCTGTTTGATAAATCAAGATGTGTGATCAAGGTAAAAATGCCATAGTTATTATACATAAAACTTTCTTATCATTACTTTTGTGGTAACTTTTAAAAGGGGTGGTGGTGGTGTGGGATACCTGGACAAAGTCCAACTTGGCTGCTTGACTGCTTTCACTGGCCTGGCTAACACTTATGTCTGCCCAGGGAAGGAGCAGGGAGTGTGTAGAGGGAAATGGCCTCTGCTGCTGTACTGCTTTGAGTTCCTCTCTGAGCTTGGCATTTACATGTATCTGTTTCATTTAACACTCTCAATAACCCTGTGGGGAAGGTGAGGTTATCTTCGCCGTTTCACAAAAAGCTTTAGCAAATAATTGTGCAGAAACATCCTTATGAGGATTTGTACTCCCATCTGAAACTAGAAGCCAAACTTATTCTATTGAATGATGACTGCCTCTCATATCTAACTGCAAAAAGGCACAGTTGCTTACTCCTTCCTACTTTACTGCTTTCATCCAATCATCTGTTCAAAGTATAAATTTCTGGTGGCAATTTACAAGATCCGGTGCCAGATTCTATGAAGGGTAAAATGTTGAGTCCTGCCCTCAAATAGGGAAGACAGAGAAGGTACACAAATAGTATCATTTCCACAGTGGTTTCATTCATTTAAGAGATGTGTTAATTACTACTTTGTGCCAGGTGTTGTACTGGATATTGGGGAACAGAGGTGAATGAATATGATTCTCACATTCATGGACCCAGAGCAGTTTAATGCAATATTGTATCTAAGCCTAGTGCTTTACCAGGTCACATCTCATAGCCTATCCAATATATTAAAATGCACACACATTCTACGTTAAATACACGTGTTTGCTGTTTAATCTAGTTTGAAGTACTTGAAGAATTGGAAGAACCAGTCGCCGAGTGTGGAAAATTGTTCTCAGATCTTCCCCCTTCCCTGTACACACACCGGTTGCCTGGTGAGTTTGCAGTTCCTCCCCACCCCATCAATGTTGGGCTTTGGGCAGTAGAGTGTAGACAGAACTAACACTGTGCTGAGCTCGACATTGGAAGCCACTTCATCTTTCTGTTTGCCTCTGTTCTGGTTCTGTCATTGCGTGTAAAGAACATGCCCCCGCTAATACTGTCTCATAGAGGGCATGAGGCTAAATGAGGTAGCCTATGGGATGGTCGTGGAGATGTACCTGGCACGAATGCTCCGGAAATGGCATGGCGCCTTTGCCATTATTACTTCTGTTACTACTACCGTGTTACTCTGTTTTGATGTATACTTGTCTAGATGGTTGTGCATGATTTTTAGGTTTTGGATAAATATTACCAAATTACTCAACCACTAGCAGGAAAAGGTGATGTTCATTTCAACTTGAGGTCAAAAGTGTTGCGAGATCGGGATTCCTAGGAGCCAGATCATAGACTCCAGCTCAGTCCAAGACCTGGAAGGCAAAGAACCTCTACGAGGGTAATGCCCTCATAAGGACTCTCCGTTTGGACTCTTAAGGGGGTGTCCACCCCATCAAAACTCCAGAGGCTGCTAGCCTTCCTCCTTCCAGAAAAGGAAATAACCACCGCGCCCGTCCTAGCTGTGGCCGGAGGTTCAAGCGCCCGGGCTGCAGGGACTAGTAGGGGCGCGCGATCTGTAGTGGCCTCCGTCTTCCTTGTACCTCAGGACGCAGAAACCCGCCCCGCTTTCCTCCAGACCTCACCGCCCGAAAGACCCTCCAAGACCCTCTCGGGGCGCCCGCAGTGCTCCTTAATTCGCAGCTCTACAGAATGAGACCAGCGTGGCAGCTCCCTTTCAGGACGGCTCCCGAGAGAGGTGAGAGCAGCCCCTAAAACTCAAGTAGGAAAGGCGTTTCTTCCTAACCGGGGTTGGGAGTGCTGCGCGCTGCCAGCAGATGGCGACAGAGGATGAGCCTGCGGAAAGCTGGTAAGCGGAAGGCGGAGGCGAGGCGAGGACCGACATCCCTCATGCCAATGGCAGCACGGCGTGGAAATGGTTTACCCAGTCCTCAGTTCTCTAGGACAGAGCTTGAGCCTTCTGGGAAACCGCATTTCCCTGACTGAGTGTTGGGGAAGCTCGAGTGGTTAGTGGGGGTGTCAAGTTGGGAAGCTAGACGTTCACTTCCTTGTGCTTCTCTGAGAACCATCTATTGGTCTAAAGGTGCTAGAACTGAGGCTGGTGAGCCCCTTGGGGCCACCTCAAGGGCTAATAAGATCTCAAACGCTCTTCTCTCCGTCCCTTGTGGTATCCTGGATTATTGTGAAAATGTATAGGGATTCCTGGGGAAGGCATAAGGATTAAAATATAAAATATATAGGTTTAAATATAAATAACTTTATATATATATATTTTTCTTGTAAACCAATATACAGTAGGAAGTTTAATTCCTTAACTTTCGTTTTTCTCCCTAGCCTTTTTATAGCCAACAAGAGCAAAAGCACACTGCAATTTCTAAACCAATTGCAGGCGTTTCTGCTCCTTGAAGCCTGGGAATTAATGTATATGCTCAGTCCCTTTTCCCTTAGCTGGCCATTGAAGAAATTGAACCACAGGATTGGACTGTCCAGAATCATTAGCCAGAGTTCATTTTGAGTGGATATCTTTTAGTTCTTCTTCAACACTATAACCAACCTTTACCAAAAGCAAAAACAAAACAAAACAAAAAACTGCAGACACCAGTGAGTTCTGTTCACAAAGAATGACTCCTTATGTCATCACACCAGCGAGGAATGGACCAGCCTCTGATTTTCTCTTCTTGGCTGACTTTATAAGGTTGGATGCAGCCCATGAGGATCATGCAGCAAAGACAGAAAGTGATGGAGAAGCCCCACCTTTAGCTAGTTTGTATGTTTCCACTTCATGTAGCTGTTGGAACACCAGTCTCTCTAATGTGCTCTATGGGATAGCTGTTACCTTCCACTAATTTATATCTATGATATATAAACCTAAAGTATCCTTTTAAAAATTTTATTCAGTTGGAGAAAATTTTCGTGCATGCCAGATATAGTGTTAAGCATTGGGATTGCCAAGATGAATCTAACATTGTCCTCACCATCCATTAAGTCACAATCTAGTAGATGAGTAAAAGTAAAAAAATTTAAAAACAGAGTTATAAACATAATACTGAAGTGAACAGGCTGCAGTGGTAGCACAGAGAGGGCTTCAGGGATGCTGTCACAGAGGTGGTAACATTTGAGATATAGATTCCAAATTCAGATGTGTTTTGCTGTTGCAAAATTCTAGGGTCTATGTGCCCAGTTCCTGATCATTCCAGTGATAATTTTTACCTAAAATTTAGGTGGCAAATGAATTGTATTATAACCACTCGGAACTACTGTGTTTCTGGTTCGTCTTGTGAAACCCATCGTTGGTTCAGAGGCATGGAAGCAGAGGTCATACAGCAGGTAAGCTCAAGCAGTGATATATGACAGGGCTTTCAGAATTGGGGCCGTGAAGAGCAGGCTTTATTTGCATGCTATTTAAAAACAAGTTTTTGCAACTGATTTATCCTATAACACACTTACATGAATAACTCAGTGGAGATTTATTTGCAATAGTAGGATCAGGTGATTTGAGATCTTTAATGTGTGTGGTTGTAGCAGGATTCTGAATATTCGATCTTTGCTGGATGCATAGTTTGCAAATATTTTCTCTCATTCTGTAGGTTGTGTGTTTAGCATGTTGATAGGTTCTTTTGCTGTGCAGAAGCTTTAATTAGGTCCCATTTGCCAATTTTTGGTTTTGTTGCAATTGCTTTGGGTGTCTTTGTCATGAAATCTTTGCCAGTGATTATTGGCATATTTTCTTGAAGACAGCATCTTTTTTCTAACATTCCATGGGTTCAATCTGATGATCTTGAAGCAATGACTCTTGTTTACCTTTCTCTTCATTGTAGGTCTCAAGTTTCTCATCATTTAATAATTTATACAAGCTCTCGTTTGTCTCTTTAATATTACAAAGAATAGAATCGATAGAATAACCAAACTCAATAAGGGCATGCACATTACATCCACGTTGATAAAAATGACCAAAGGTATGCAAAGCAACCAATTTGCCAGATGCATTAAACACTGGGGAGCCTGAAGACCCATCAGAGAAACAAGTATCGTAACTAAGCGTGTGCGTGTCCCAAACCTCTGATAGGAAACTTCTTTGGGTAAACATAGGGTATACATTACTGGTGGTATCACGGAGATCTACCAACCCATCTTGACAATCGTTTGGATATTTTTTCAATCGTTCATTTAGAGGAATCACAGTACAACCATCTATTTTCTTGATCTGGCCTTGGGGATGACCAATTAAATAAATCAAACCAGTAGATGGTTGAGGAGAAATCTGTCGCCATAGTCCTGGAGGAAATGCATTTCCATTTTCTTTTAGTTTTAAAATGGCATAATCTAGAGTTTTATTGGAAAAAAGCCATGGCTCAATGGAAAACCAATTGTCACGAGCAGGGCAGAACTCTGTATAAGTGAAGGTTACCTTAGCACATTTGCTAATTATATCTTGCCACAAACTTTCACATGTGTTTTCACCTGCTATAAGATGTACAACGTGTCGACAGGTGAAAATATAACCACCATTGAAGACAAAGCAAGTAGCATTGCCTGTGTTTCCATTATTGTCCCATTCCATGAACCCAACTGACTTGCTGTGATATGTAAGCTGTTCACAGGTTGCAACTGAAACAGAATTTGCAGTCATTTTTCCAAAGTCCTTTTTATATATGTTGAATTGCTTAGATGGTGAAAGATCCATTCTCTTTTGTTCTTCCTGAAAATATTTTCTTATCCACTGTGCCTCCTCCTTAAAATTCGGATAATGATGCATAATGGCTTCATTCAACATTTGAGAATTCTTTAAGAGGTTAATTGCCTCCTTTTGGACATCCAGATTAATAGCATACTGCCTACTCAGATGTGGTCTCCGCCTAACTTGTGAGTTTATTTGCCAATATTTTCGGGTCAAACTATGAATGTAATAATTTCTAATCCTGGGAATTGTCTGGCGAGTTTTACCTTTAATATAATGGCTTAGATCCTGAGGTAGGAGAATTTGCTCTCTGCTGTGTTCTACATCTTTGGTCTCTCCATCTTTCTCTGGTTCATGGACTTTTTTCTTAGGCTGTATCAGACTCTGGTGATTAACTTCATCAGTGGCATTTTCATTCTGTTTAATTTTTTTATGGATATCTTTCCGTTGTAATTTTTTTGAAATGTCCATTTCTAAGACTTTTCCAGATACTTCATCCACCATGGACTGTTTTCCATAAATTTTCTTATGACCTTCCTTTAGTTTCCATTCAAATTCACCTATGTCAGACCGAAAACGGCCATCCTTGCATAAGGCTCCTTCAATAGTCTCACCCTTCAAGGCATAAATACAAAGTTTACTTCCTTTTTCATGAAGTTCCTTTATCTTAACAATCTTCTTTATTGTCCTTCCTATAGCAACAACATGAAAAAGAATGCATTCCATGTTTGGATTTTCACATTGGCGTAATATGTGTCCATCTTCTTTGCTACTCTTTCTTTGATGAAATGTAATTTTAAAATGAGAATCACTAGGCAGGCACTTGAGAGGCATTCCTAAATTTATATGTCCATCTATTGTCTTTTCTTCATAAACAATAATATTCTTATTAAACTGATTCTTCATCCTTTCACTGAAATAGTCATTAGCACTCAGGGCTGAGTAGATACTCTCACTGGGTTTACCATATGCTGTAAACACACTACGGTCTAATTTTCTGGAGTTTTCATTCAAACTAAAGGTGAAACAACATTCTTTGTTGTTCAAATTTGGATTCTGCATTTCAAGGGCTGTTTCATGCTTGCTGACTTCACTTTCAGGCTTAAAGGTGCTGCTACACTTTCTTATGCCAGATAGACAATGATCAACAGGTGTGTCAGCACATGTCCGCTTCATGACAGTATCCTTAAAAAGGAAAGGTTAAAGAGGTTAAAAGGAATCACCCTTAATAATGTTTTATATTTTTCTGATGATAGAACTAATAGATATTCTGAATAAAAATTGGATAATATAATGGTTAACGAATAATGGAGAAAAAAAATCAATCACTGTTCTATCACCAGAGATATTCATTCTACATTTTATTTTAATTTTTATTTTTTTTCTCTGTATACTTTGATTTTGTTTTCTGATTTTTAAAAGTAGTACTTTGATTTTCAATAAGGGTCCTAAGACCATTTAATGGGGGAAATACCATCTTTGTAACAAATGGTGCTAGAATAACTGGATATCCAGATGCAAAGAAATGAGTTATACCTAACTTGAAGTGGATCAGAAATAGCCCTCTATTATTTCATATGCAGATCTAAATCTTATGTTTCTTAAATACTATGTTGCATGTGACTTTATTTTTCACTAGGCAATGTGTCACTACTTTGCGCATTAAGCAACCTTTGAAACCACAAGCTGAGGGGCTATAGAATATTTCACTGTATAATAATTTGTAATCCATCCTTTCATTGCTGAATATTTAGATTATTTCCAGATTTTTACTCTAAATATGACAAAATTTCCTACAAATATAACATTTTTGTCTGCACATCTGAATATTTCCCTAGGTCATATTCCCAGGAGTGGAAATACCACAACTGAGGATATAAACATATTTTGCAACATATATTTTGCCTAACTGCCTTCCAGAGAATTGTATCAACTCACCCCATCCCTTCTCTCCAGCTGCTCAAGGAGACCAACCACAGTCCTATGGTTGATTCCCTAAAAGGATCTGAGTGTTACTATTTTAAATGTTTGCCAATTGCTATATAAAATTCTATCTAATTTGACTGTTTTTAGAATGTACATTTATTCACTTACTAGTGAAGCTGGACTTACTTAATTTATCTTTTAGCTATTTGAAACATCACCTTTCAAGGATTCCCATTAAAAATCTGTTTAGTTTCTGTTCTGTCAATGGTTTTGATAGCACTAAGAAAATATATTAAAATGACAGATAAATAATAGGATGGAATACATAAATAAATAAATATAAATACTCAAATACAATCAGTTGGTAGTAGCCCAGGATACAAGATATTGAGAATCTGATGGCAACAGAAATGAAAAACGTAAGTAAAAAACATTATATGATAGGAGTCAACATAACTTGGAAGGAAATCATTGTGAAGTCTGAAGTATTGGATCTAGTCTATATAAATAGAGGAAAAAGCCTGGAGAGAGTAAAATCAGAAGGTACAGCTCAGCTTGGATCATTTGGTAGATGAAATGGAATGAGCTTAGGTCTCAGGAATAGTGATTTCCTTTTTGTCTTGGGACTCTCCTATCACCTCATGTTTTCAAATATTTATTGCCCAAATCTATCTCTGCAGCACTGACCTCTCATCTAAGCTCCAGATATTAATATTTTGTTGCCTCTTTGACATCTACTCTTGGATACGTCAGAGACATTTCACTCTTAGCCCCTTCAAAACCAGAGTCATAAAATTTAATTGTGCCCCTCTTCCTGTGTTGCTGAATCTGATAATGGTGTCATTACCCATTTGACTACTCAAGCTAGTATCCTGTGAATAGTCCTCAGTGTCTCCTCCTTTCTCTTACATACTGTGTTTTTTAAAAAATATAAAACATATTATGCAGGCAAAAGCAGTTTATGACACTTTATATTTCATATAATAAACATCCATGTATCTCCTTCCCAACCTAAGAAATAGCACACTACAAATTACATTACAAATCATTAGAGGCATACAGTGTGTCCCTCCTTCATCTTATTTCCTTTTCTCCTTCTCATGGACCACCACTAAGTCTGAATTTGTTTTAAAATTATCATTGTCTTACACTTATTTAGGGACATATACATATGTAGTAAAAGTATAAATAGTACACTGTTTCACTTTGCTGGTTTTGATTGTATATAAACAGATCCAGCTGAATGTGTTCTTCTGTGATTTGCACTACTTTTTTATTTGATTTATTTATTTTTTTGAGACGGAGTCTCGCTTTGTCACCCAGGCTGGAGTGCAGTGGCACAGTCTTGGTTCACTGCAACCTCCCCCTCCCAGGTTTAAGCAATTCTCTGCCTCAACCTCCTGAGTAGCTGGGATTAAAGGCGCATACCACCACACCCGGCTAATTTTTGCATTTTTAGTAGAGACGGGATTTCACCATCTTGGCCAGGCTGGTCTTGAACTCCTGACCTCGTGATTCACCCACCTCAGCCTCCCAAAGTGCTGGGATTACAGGCATGAGCCACTGCGCCTGGCCTGCATTACTTTTTTGAGGTTCATCTTAGTTGATGAAATTCTGTATCCACTTTTACAGTTAGAGATAATTCACTGAAGAAGTAAACTGTTTATACACATTTCTGTTATTTCTAGGGTTTTTCTAATAAAAGCAGTGGTTAATTTTGCTATGAATATCCTCAAATATGTTTCCTGGTGCACACGTACAAGGGTGTCTCTCAAGTATAGACTTAGAAGTGGAATTGCTCAACTTCAGAAATAGAGTTTAGCAATATTTGAAAACATGAGGCAAGGAGAAAAGGAAAATGAGTAATCACCTTTATTATAATAGATATTGCCTTATTATTTAACATAATGGTTGTACCACCTTGCACTTCCACCAATGAGAGAGTTTTCATTATTCCATGTCTTCATCAAAGCTTGGTGTTATCTGTGTTTTAATGTTTCCCTATTTTGTGTGTGTGAAATAGCATCTTATTGAGGATTTAAACAGTAGTTTCCTAATTACTAATGAAACTGAACCCCTTTTCACACTTCAATCTCTAAAATGCTTGTTTATGTCTTTTGTTCATTTTTATATTGGATTATTTGTCTTTTTATTATTGATTCTAGGAGTATTTTAAATATTGTAGATACAAATTACTTATTTATGATACGTGTTAAACGTCTATTCTGAATTTCTTCTTGATTTTTCATTCTCAGGTGTCATAAAGGAGTTAATTTAAATGTTGTCAAGTTTATTAACTTTATATCATTAGAACACCTTTCACAGGATAATTCTGTTTTTTTTTTTTTCTAAAAATTGTAAAGGTTGCTTTTACCATTCAAGTTTTTAGTCGGGAATTATTTTTTGTATATAGCTTGAAGTAGGTATCACTGTTTATTTTTTTGCATGTGGATAACTAATTACTCCAGCGATGCTGACTGAATTGTTCATTCTTTCTCCACTGATCTGTACTGCCAGTTTTGCCACATAAGATTGTTATGGGTTGAACTGTGTCCCCTCAAAACTCACATGTTATAGTCCTAACTCCTAGTACCTCAAAATGTGACCTTATTTGGATATGCAGTTCTTGTTGATATACTTAGTTAAAAATGAGGTCACACTGCAGTGGGATGGGCCCCTAATCCAATACCCCCGGTATCCTTAGAAAAGGGGGAAATATAGACATAGAGACAGACACACACAGAGTGAAGATGAGGTAAAGAGCTGTAGGAAAAACATGACCAACTATAAGCTAAGGAGAGAGTCCTAGAACAGATCTTTCCCTCACAGCCCTAACAGGTAACGAACTCTGCTGACATCTTGACCTTGGACTTTGAACCTCCGGAATCATGAGACAATGCATTTCTGTTGTTTAAGCCACACAGTCAGTGGTACTTTATTACCCCTAAGAGACTACATAGTCTGGACTTTTCTAACAAAATACATGATGCAGAGCCCTCATGATCTAATCACCCACCAAAGCCCCATCTCTTAATGCCATCACCTTGGAGATTAGGATTTAAACATATGAATTGTGGGAGATGCAAAGATTCACACCATAGCACAAACTAATACAAAGATATTGTCATATCTTGAAATTTGTGAGTCTGTCTCTACTCTCTCTGTTCTGTTCCAATGGTATATTTTTCTGTATATTCACCAAATACTGTCTTAAGTTTGAGTTTTTCTACTCATTAGTATATCTTGACATTGATTTATGTCTCATTTTCAAGTCTTCAACAAAATAATTTTCTCCATAAATGGTTAACAAATAATGTTTACATTTCTTCCTAAGTAAATAATATTTTTCTAGGCATTATAAAATAATTTTTGAGGGATTACATTTTCTGATATTGCTGACTAAGCTAAATCCATTGTTTTGTAAATATCAACCTTAAACCTAGCCAATTTCCTACATTATAATCATTCTAATATTTTATCTATAAACCTTTTTTGTTTCAAAAATAGATATGATACCATCTGTGAATATTTCATGAATATACTTTGTTCCCTTCTTTTTAATCCTCAAATATTATCTTTTACTATTTTTTATTATCACACTGTATTGGCTAAATTAAATTTTATTTACCAGCTAAATAAAGGCAGTAATAGTGAGAACTCCTCTATTCTCCCTCATTGTAAAGGAAATACTTATAATGATTCATTATTTAACATGATGTTCCCTGTGAGATTTTTGAAGATGCCCTTAATCTGGCTAAGAAGCCTTCTGGTATGTTTATATTTATATATTTGATAGTAATAGGGGCAGCCAAGATAAAGTAAGCCCATTATTGCCTATTATTTCCACTAATTAAAACTAAAGTCTTTGGAAAAATAAAAAAAGCAGCATCCTGAGCTTCTACTCTGGCCACCATGGAATAACATAGAACTAACTTATACTCCTGCCTGAAAATCCTGGAGAAATGGACAAAATACACAAAATGGTTTCCAAGACATTCAGCATTAGTCAAAGGACAGTGGTACTTGAGAAACAGAAAAACAATGATGCAAACTCTATGACTGCCTGAGCTTACTGCCTGAAAAGAGGCTCTAGGCCATGGTGCAGGGAAAAGAATCCAGACAAAGCTCAGTAGCAACTGAGTTGAGGAAAAGGAACTGAGTTCTGGGAAGCCAATGGGTTTAGCTTTTGAAGGGCAGGAGAAGACTGTACACAGAGGGTCCCCATAAGTCTTCAGATGACTAGTGGTCTGCACATGCATGTGAGGAAATCACCTAAGTCAGGGAAATCAACTACCCAAAAAGATTAGAAGGAACAATCCCTGGAGATCTTACAGGGCTGGGAATAGTTGCTGTTCCCACCAGACCTAGGGAAAACATCATAATTCATGGGGCATTGAGCACAGTAGCAAAAAGAACATTGCCTCAGCAATAGGGAAATATTAGCTCTATAATATACAGGCAAAACATTACAAGAAAAGAAAACTACAGGCCAATATAAACATAAATTCAAGAACTAATAGGTAAATACCAGGAATGCAAGGTTGGTTTAATTTTGAAAAACATATCACTGTAATAAGCCAATTAGAAAAATTAAAATTTCTATATATACATAGAATCATCTCAACAGACATAGAAAAAGCATTTGGTGAGCCTGACATCCATTTCTAATAATATCAGCAACCTAGGAATAAAAAGGAAACTTCTTCAATCTCATGAAGAACACTTATGAAAACCTTACAGGTAACATCATACTTAATGGTGTAGGATTGAATGCATTCCCAAGACTAGAAAAAAAGGCAAGAATGTCTTCTCTGGCAGAATCTCTATACCATTATGCTGGAAGTTTTAGCCAGTGCAATAAAAAACAGAAATAAATAAAAGGCATCTGTATCAGAAAGAAATTAGTAAAATTATCTTAATTCATAGATGACAGGTAATCTATGTAGAAAATTCTGACAATATATGCAAGACTTTTGTCCTAAAATATATTGTAGGAAATTAAACTGGACCTGGCTGCCTTCCCCAATTCAGGTTCTGCTGAATGATCAAATGCAGCCCTGAGGAGCCCCCTTGGAGACAAGAGGGATGCCCCAGGTCTGAAGGAGTGAGGCAGAAGAACAGGACCTGGAGGCAGGGAACCTAAGGATGATTCACACTCACTTCCTAGAACTGAATCAAAAGGAAAATCCCACCTCTCCACACTCAAGTAACAAAAGAATCAGAGGCTCCTCCCTTTGCAAATTATGCCCCCAGTTCCTGCTTTCCAGTGCATTGCAGATGAAACATGGAAGTACCTCTAGTTGGTCCCCTCCCTCAACCAATAAAACTGGTTGTGGGCCACTGCTTCATTTACATAGGGTGTAAACAAAGTAACCAATGAGAAACCTCTAGAGGGTATTTAAACCCCAGAAAATTCTGCAACCAGTGCTCTTGAGCCCGTTGCTCAAGCCTGCTCCTACTCTGTTGAGCATACTTTCACTTCAATAAATCTACGCTTTCGTTGCTTCTTTCTTTTGTTGCTTTGTTTGTATGTTTTTACTAAGCCTTTCTTTAAAATGCCAAGAAGCAGGACAACTTTTAGTGAAGACCCTGCATTGGTAACAGGAGGAGGATTGGGGAGTCACTCCTTCATTCCTAAACCTCAGAAGAAGTCGTTGCCTGGGGTGTGGATTCCTTGAGGGCCATGACAGGGTACTAAGTGGCCTGAGGATTCAGTGCCAGTCCTAGCTTGCCCTGTGAAACCTCTGCGGGAGGCGGTAGGGTCCAGAGGGAGGAAGCACACATCCAGGCTCTGCTACATGTACCACCTACTGTGTGACCTTGGGCTACTTGTTTAACATCTTTGAGCTGTGCTTGGTAAGTGAGAAAATATATGTGAAAGGCCAGGCTCTTATGGGGACCCTTGGTAAGTGTGAAGGGAGTGGAAACTTTTGAGGTAATCGTACTTGCATCCCTAAAGGAGGATTGAAAAACCTGCCCTCCTCCTAATCTCCTCAGAAGCTATCAAAAAAGCAAACATGCCAAACAAATGTAATTGTTCTTTCCACACTTTGATGGGACCTGAGTTCTTAAGGAGGCAGTACAGAAAAGTCCCCTTGCCAAAAAAGAGTGGAAGTGGAAGGAGGGTCTAGGGATAGCAAATTCCAACTAAAACATGTCTCTTCCTTTCCAGGGTTGTGGGAAAGTATGTGTTAGTGGTGGTGGGTTTTCTGCTTAAGGTATAGCAAGATTTCTAACTAAATAGGGTAAATCAAATTATCTGGCTCATTCAGAGGGCAGGCAGCTCCCCTGTGACTTTACCCAAAGACATTCAAAGCAACTGCACATAGTTTGTTTTCCCTCTAAGTGAGAAAGCGGGAAGGTTACGGTTCTCTGTGCATCTCCCATTGAGATGTTAACCTGATTCTATCACTGCCTCAGAGACCTGGTAAAAAATCTGGGGCTTATCAAATGGAGAAATGGATGCCCAGGTCCAGAAGGGCTTTGCCCATGGCCTCTCATGTTCAGAGTCTACTGGAGAGCCAGGACTCCACCTGCCTGACAGTCCCAGTCTGGGTCTGGGTTCTTGCCACCATTCTGCATCAGAATCACCTGTGGGTTTCTTGAAACACAGATTGCTGAGCCCTAACCCAGAGGATCTGACTGAATATATCTGGGGTGAGGCTTCAGTCTGTGTTGATTCTGCCATCCTAGGGGCCAGGCTTTGAGCACCCCTGAGTTAAGACAAAGAGCAGCTGACCAGGCCCAGCTACCTTAGCTCCTCTCTACTCTGAGGCCTTTCCTTGGTGGTCCTCAACTGCCTTCTCTTCAGTTAAGAGTCCTAGAAGTCAGTCACTCTTCCCTCTATAGCTCTGGGCTCCAGAAGAGGGGCACACATGGGAAACGAGGACCTGGCTCTTTTGAATGTCCCTTCACTGAGCCCTAGAATGCTCTGTGGAAAGGGCCTTTGGGATGCAGCATTTCACCTTACCAGGAGGGGAGTGTCTACAATTAAAATTAGAATAAATTATTGGATTGGGTAATCTGAATTCACTGTAGGCCTTGTAAGAGCTCATGTGTGGTCAGGCATATTTGGAGATGCCTGTTATGCTTTGTTGGTAAGAATAAAAGAGTTTTGAATCAGCAGAATTTAGAGCAATATGTTCTGTCAGCAAGTTAGCTAGAGAAACAGAAATGACTGAGGAACAATAAAGAGGAAGGGACTAAGGTCCAGGACACAAGTCAGAGTATAGATGGAATCTGAGCTGAGATTCTAAGATTCTGGAGTCTTCTATGTACCTTCTCAGTCTCGAGGCCTTGAAGCAGAGCAGGAATTGACTATATTCACAGCATTCCCACAGTGAAATTATGCCCAACCCCTGTCAAGATAGCCAAAGAAGCAAATAATGCACCGGGAGGTAAATATCCAAATGAAACAGAGTAGGGGCAGGACTCTGCCTCCACCACCAATAATGCATTTTTCCACACCCGCTGACTACCAGAACTTGCATCTCCACTGGTGCCATCTTCATTGGCTGTGAGACCTTAAAGAAACTAAGAACCATTCTACCATAAATCTCATTCAAGGGAGTTAACTTTATCACTTGCATGAACCCAGGACCAGCAGAATGACCAAACTTTACCTCATTGCTTGCCTCATTATTATGTGAAAATCCCCACCCAGGGAGGGACTTATCCACCATTTTTTGATCATGTGATATAAGTACTAACATGATTTCTCACTGTGCCTGCACACTCTACAGTCCACCCAACACATACAGTGATATTAGCATACCTCATGCTTTTCATGTCAGCTTTTTTTAAAACAGCAAAAAGACCTATCCTTAGGGAGCCATCTGGAGAACTCACTCCAGTGCTGTCTCCTTTGTATTCGAGAACAAGCCCCTAACAAAGCCTTGTCTGGGAAACTCACTTGGCCTTGTGTCAATTTCTATTGCATGGGAGACTAAAAACTTGTGACTGGTAACACAAGAAACAGAAAGTTTTAGTGTGATGGATGCCACAACAGTGGCAGAGGTGGGGAACTGGACGACAGGGTGGGACCTGCAGGTGTTAAAAGCAGAAACAGCATGGGTAGGAGTGGTGGGCTTTGGAACAGCACAGAACCTTCCTATTCCTTGACTTTCTCTACCTTTTCTCCAGATTGTAACAGACTCAACCCTTGTCTTTCCCTGGCCCCTACTTCTAAGCCTGGCCAGGACTGGAAAAAAGAATAATAGCATAAAGAAAGAGAGAAAGTGGCCCCCATCCCACCTCTCTGACCCCTCTTGTCTGATGAGGAAAACCCAGGCATGTTCCTTAGAGATTCCAAGTCTAATGGAAGGGACACAGAAACTGATTAGTGAGTCAACAAGCACTAGACTTATTGGTCAGTTAACAAGCACCCTTCTACCTCTGAACCTTTGTAATTGCTGCTTTCTCTATCTTCAATGTTGTTCCCCTAGATATTTCTAGGACTCACCTCCTCACTCCTTTCAGGTCTCAGATATTACCTTATCAGAGAAGCCGATTATCACCACTTCCAAAACAGCCTCCACCATTCTCTTTTCCCTTCCGCCCATATCAATACACACACACACACACACACACACACACGTGCATGCAAACACACACACACAATTTATTTTTCCTTGCTCCCTCTATAGTGTCAGCTCCAAGAGAACAAGGATATCACCGTATTCACTGGTATATCCTTGGTGCCTGTGATGTACCAGACATGTAGGTTTGCAAGAAATGTTCATTGAATAAATGATCAAAGTGATTGAATGAATACTATGTACTCACCACTGTCCTGGCCCATTAGAGACACAGAAGAAAAAGGCAAAGTTCCTGTCAGTGATAAAGTGCTTGGGTTTTAGGGTCAAAACTCACTTGTCATTTCTGCTCCCTCTCTGATCCCCACAGTTTAAGCCCTACATTCTCCATCTCTCTTTTCCTTCACACCTCTCATCCACTCCATCCCCTCCTCTCTGCCCCTTCAGCTCCCAGTCTCAGGCCACCCCAGGCCCCCTCCTCTTTAGCCTGGATGTTTGTGGAATAGCCTCCACTCTCAACTCTTCTGTCCCTTCAAGCATCTTCCCATCCCTTTTCCAAGGCCCATGAGGCTAGAGTGTTCTGGCCCCTGTTCACCCCTGCCTCTGCCCCACCTTCTGCTGCTCAGCTCCTCTCCCCTTGGTCCCAGCTGTGCTGCCCACTCAGGCCCTGGACAGGAAGCCCTAGACATTCTCAGAGCTTGTGCACTCACCATTCTGTTTGGCCTTCCCTTGGGTCTCTTTAGGGCCACTTCAGGGGCCTCTTGACTTCCCCAGCCAGAGTAGCACTCCAAGGCACACACCTGCCACTTTCTGTTACCTTTGTATGTTCTTGATCCACTAGCAAAAACTTTCTATTTGTCTGTTTCCTGGATAGTCTCTTTCACTCTTTAACATGTAAGGTTCACAAGAGCTGGGACTCTGTCCTTCTTTCACATGCCTAGTCTCTAAAGTAGAAGCTGGTCAACAAAGTTTGCTAACTGAGGGGCCAGGCTTCAAATGCATTCTGAACAAATACCTCCCCTCTGTTTTCTGTCAAATTGGAAAACATTTCCCTCCAGGTGTGGTGAGACTCCCATAAGACGTGTATAATGTGTCCAACAGACTGTTGCATCTGGCATACATAACTTATGATCTTGACCATATAGTTTCCAGGGGACTCTAAGTGTGGGGGACGCTGATGGAGTCATGACTCCGTCTGGGGGATGCTGATGGAGTCGTGACTCCATCTGTGCAGAGCTTTTGTCTGGAGAGGGAGATTCCAGTGCTAGAGGTTTCTCCCTTGAGGAGTTTACGTAGGATGGAGGAAGCAAGGGTTTCTCGTCAAAGCGGCAAGACACACTTCAGAGACCCAGAGGTAATAGCAGAAAGTCTGCTAGGAGGAGCCACTCACAGTTCTCTGGACAATCTTAAAGCTGCATAATGTCAGGATGACTAACCTCTGTCACTTGTGCCTTGTACTTCTGATCTTTCTAGTTCTTATCTTGTCTGGTGACCTTGGAGAAAACAGTGCACCAGTCATATTGCCCCTTCAATCACCCACTCCCTGCTCTGCCTTCATGCACCAGGTTTGCCTATTCTCCCAGGCACCCAGCAGCAAAATAAATTAAACAAGACCAAAATGAATAGAGAATATATCTTGTTCAAGATTGGAAGACTCAACATTGTTAAGATGCTAATTATCCACAATTGTGTTAATTTTTTTACACAATTAACACACAATTCACACAAACACACAAACTTTGATCCAGATATAGCACCATACAAAAAATAAATAAAACTTAAAATCAATTGCAGACTTAAACCTAAAACTACAAAACTCTGGAAGAAAACTTAGAAATGTTTTGTGATCTTAGATTTAGCACAGTTCTCTGATGTAAAAAACAAAAGCATGATCCACAAAGAGAAAAATAGAGACAGTAAACTTCATCAAAGTTGAAAACTTTTCCCTCCCAAACAGGACTAAGAGGATGAAAAGACAAGCCACACAGAGATAAAATATCAGCAATTATCACAAATATTATGAGAAAAGCAATATGACAAAGGACTTGTTTCCAAAATATGTAAAGCCCTCTCAAAACTCAGCAATAACCAACCAGGATAAAAACGGGCAAAATATTTTAATAGACGCTTCACCAAAGAAGATATGTGGATGATATAAACACATAAAAAGATGCTCAAATCATGAGTCATTAGTGAAATGCAAATTAATACTACAAAAAGATGCCATTACATACCTATGAGAATGAATAAATCAGAAAAACTTTGTGTTGAAAAGTGTATGAAACAACTGGAACTCTCACACATTGGTAGTGAGCAAGTGAAATCATACAGCCATTTTGTAAACATTTTGACAATTTCCTATAAAATTAAAGTTATGTCACACACTTTCCATGACAGCAATTCCACTGCTAGGTGGACCCAAGAGAAATGAAAACTAATCTTCATACAAAAACCTGTATGCAAATGTTCACAACAGCTTTATATACAAAGTCCCCAAATGGGAAACAATTCAAATTCTTTTCAGTGAGTGAATGGATAAACAGATTTTGATACATTCACACAGTGGAATGCTACTCAGCAATAAAAAGAAAAACCTATCAATGCATGAACAACACTTATGACACTTAAGTGGAATGTTCTAAGTGAAAGAAGCCAGACTCAAAGGGTATGATTCAGTGTATGTTCCATTTACATGATGTTCTGGAAAAGGCAACACTAGAGTAATGAAGAGATTAGTGGTTGCCAGGGACTGGGGTGAATAGGGGATTAGTGGGGAGAACAGGGAATTATTTAGAGTGATGGAACCACACAAGGAATTATTTAGGGTGATGGAACGGCTTTGCTTCTTGATTTTGGTCATGGTTACATTACTGTAGGCATTTGTTATAGGCCATTCAACTGTATACCAAAAAGATTGAATTTTACTGTCTATGAAATAAATAAATTTAAAGGAAACAATAAAAGTTAAAGCCTTTCAAATAATCTGTAAGACAATTAATTGGGTGTAGGGGTTTTTGTGTTCATTTCTATCACTTTTTTTGTATCTTCTACTTTTTCCACTTTTTCTAAATTTATATTCCCTTGCTTTGTTGCCTCTTTTATTTTGACTTTTCCCTCTTGTTCTATTTTCCAGACAAATAGTTTGGCAGTATTATACCCTCATTCTGTTCTATCATTGGATGCCCTAGACTAGTACTGCCCAATAGAATGTCTGCAGTGATGGAAATGTTCTACATCTGTACTATCTAATTCCACAGCCACAAGTGCTTGTTCTTAAGTACTTGACATGTGATGTAACTGAGAATTTGTACTATTCACCTTTTTCATTATTTGATTTTAGTTAAGTTGAATTTAAATTTAAATTTACATAATCACATGTGATTAGTAGCAACTGTCTTGAACAAAATAGCCCTAAACATTTTAACATTAATATTTAACTTAACAAAGTCCAAAGTGAATTGAGTAACTCCTCCTAAGCAACACAAAGCTAAAGTCTATAAACACATCTCCTTTATTTACAGAAGAAAATCCAAAGACCTACACATGGAATTCAAAGAAAAAAAAGATACTGTAGCTATTCTCCAGAAAGCTATTCTACCTCTCTCCCACTTTTTAGGAGCCATACATGTATGGAAATGAATTCATGCCAGCTTAAGAATATCTATATGTGCCCTCTCAGTCACAAGGTTTTGTGCTGAAATGGGTGAGCTACTTAAACTGGGACAATTAGATGGCAAAGAGAAGTTTCCTCAGGAAACCAGGATAGACTCATTATTGGGAGAGTAAAGTACCGGATACTACTGCAGCTCTATTTGTCACTATGCAGAAAGCCAGTCGGGGATAGCAAGAAAAGCAGAACATAGGAACTGAACACACAAACAAGTCCTTAAAGAAACTGTATACCACTGAATGAAGAGCTCAGCTGAATTCTGGAATGTCCACTCATGTGAGCCAATGAATCCATTTTATTGTTTCACAATTAGAAAATATTTCTACTGGAAATATGGAAAGCTCTTATTGATATAAAGCCTATTTTGATCTTGGCACCATACTACCTTATCAGTACAGAAAGCATTATTTGCATACCACATTCTTGAATTCTCCTTGTACAGCATCAAATAAAGCTATCCTGTCCCCCAAATATGTTTTCCTGTGTACATGACTATACTCAGGCCATTCCTTCACCCTTGATACACTAGTGAAATGTCATTCATTCTTTTTAAAAAATAAATTAGTGTTAGACATACAGAATGCATAATTAATGTACATACTTAATGTATACAACTTGATGAGTATGGAGATACATTATTACCACAATCTATGCCATCAACCTATCTATCACCTCCCAAAGTCTTTTCCTGCTCTCTTATTATTTTTGTAATAAGAACACTTAACATAAGATCTATCATTTTAGCAAGAATTTGAGTGTACAATAGTGTTAACTATTGGCACCCAGGCTGTACAGATCCCTAGAACTTATTCACCTTGTATAAGGAAACTATGTACCGCCTGACTAACACCTCCATTTTCCGCTCTTCCCAGCCCAACAACCACTTCTACACCTGAGTTTGACAATTTTAGATTTATTATTCATTAATAAATCATTTCTCATATGACACTGCTGTAGTTTCCTAAGTCTGAATTAAGCATTCTTCTCTCTGTACTCTAAAATCACTTGTTTATGTCTCAAATTAGTATTATCAGTTTGCATATTTTGAGCAAAATAGTGTGGGTCAAAAACCAGTCTCTGCATTCTGACGGCCTAGGTTCAGATCCTTGCTCTGAAGTCCGTTACTTCTGCAACTATAAGCAAGTTGAGCTTCAGTTTCTTCTTTTGTAAAGTAAGTATGATAATAATACTTACTGCATAGTTCTATTAACTGTTAAATGGAATAATCAATATAATGGGACACAATTCCAGGCCCACAGTGTTTCCTCAGTAAACATTAGCTGATTATTTTTGCCTGTCTACACTTTCCAAGATTTTAAGTGCCTATATTGTTTGTTAGTCATCTTGTTGTCTTAAGACACGTTTAGCACTGTTAACTCATACCCTATCATTTTGCTTTCCACAAGCACTTATGTGTATGAGCTCCCCAAATATAAACTACCTAAGAGAAAGACTTATAACTACCATTGTTTAAGAACTTATCTCCAAGAACCTCATATGGCACTATGGTTAGACTATCACTCCTGTGGGGAGTTGTAAAAAAGTAGACACACCTCTGAAACTTCAGGTCTAGTCCTCTGGTCATCTCCCGTGGCACTAAATGACTTGTTTTCTTCAGTCTTCATGGAATTCATGATGAGTTCAGAGAGAATATAACTAACTTCTACTAGTGGATAAGATGGAGAAACAAGGATTGAATTTATTCTGCCACGTGAAATGTCTAAAAAAACCCAAAAAAACAAGATCTATGAAATAACCACTTTCAAACACTGGACATCAGGTGGTGTGGGACCTCATCTCTAATATCTGAGAAGAAAATCATATGAGGTAAGCCCTATGGACATTTAGCTTACTGTATGCAGTTTCCAAGGCATATCTTAGGAAGGAGAAACAGGCAGAGTCTCACAGTTTCCCTGAGTTGAGAAGACAAGGTGGGAGTTTGGGGAGGCCAGGATGACTGGAACTTGTATGACAGAGTACTAGGGAGAAGAGAGCCACAGGAGCACACAGTATCAGAGATCTGCAGTGGGTATCCCTTGAGGTTTCAGCTTGGTCAATGCATGGGTGGAATGAAACGGTTGAAAAGGAACAGGAAAAGAATTACCCAAAAGGAGTAGATGTAACAATTTCTGAGGCTCATACAGGACTGTGTATAATTTCAGTTCACAAAAATCTGACTAGAAAGCTTCATAATTCATGAAGTATCAGGGAGACTACTCAGAAAGGTATTTCTTCCATAGTGGGACAAAATTAGCACTAGTTCTTGTCCCACCTAAAAAATAAAAGCAAGCTTTGAAAGTATAAAATGGTTTCCATGTAAAATATCAACGTACTAGAATAAAGCTCAAGAATATTGACAGAAATGTAAAAATTTCTGGCATCCAATGTTGTGAAATTAACAACGCTTGATAACTAATAAAAAAATCAGCAAGCACTTAAAAAGTGGATAAATATGACCCATAATGACAGGAAACATCAGTGAATAGAGACAGGTCCAGAAGTGAGAGAGATGATAGAACTGGTAGTCAGAAATATTAAAAGTCATTACCTTGAATTTCTGGCCAAAAAGGAGTAACAGGGACTGGATTTCCACCTAGTCTGAAAATAAAACAAAACAAAAAAGAGCAAAATATATGAAACCATGGTTTGCAAGGAACTGGACATCATGCAATTAAGGACAGTGACAATTGAAATGCATCCTATAATCCACGTTAGCAGACTACCTTGAAGGATTCCAGGCCAGTGTTGCAAGGAAGGGCGGCAAGACAAAGCTAGTTGGAATTCCAGATTTCAGGAGACAAAGCTGAGAGACCAGGGTGACAAGAGGTCACAGGCCACAGACCTGGCGGGAGACCCGCACAGAGAGGGAACTCCAGATAAATGAAGAGGGTTGCCCTAAAGCATCCAGCTGTGTACTGATCAGAGCAGCAGCTGAGAAAACTTCCTAAGGCCAGGAAGGAACCACCCTAAAACTGTCATAGTCGAACTTTCCTCCAGCCCTCTCCCTGTAACCCTTTTAGGGATCCCCATTTCCTCATTTCTAAATTAAGGACTTTGGCTCAGATCAAACTTTTATTGTTCGTGTGAACTGGTTCCTCTCAGCTTTTTAAAAAGGATTCCAGATCCCACCCTCACAGACTCTGATTCTGTATGTCGGGGTGTGGCTATGGAATCTGCACTTTTACCTGCCTCATCCCGCAACTCCCCTCTCAAACGCGCACCACATTGTTTGAACAGCTGCCTCTGTCACCGCAGGATGACCTCAATGCTTTCCTAAAGTCCCAGAACCTATGAAGGTCACCTGTGCTTGAAGCTGTGCTTGCTTACAGAAACAGACTGCATGTCAGTAACCACCATGCTACAAGATGGGAAACGAACTTAGAAGCGCTACCCTAACCTGAATCGTTGCTAATTACCATACCTAAATCTTTGCCCTGGGGAGAAATGCAGCTTGCTAGGTACATGTAGTGTTGGGGTGCACAGGAAATACGAGACTGCCGCACTCAGCGCTTTCTGGAAAGCCCCACCTCTTTCCAGGAATCCTTGCTCTCCAGCTACTTGCCCTAAAAGACCTTAAGAAACACCCCCACACTACACCCCAGGCACTTTGAGCAGGAGCTCCCCTACTCCATCCCTTGATCAGTGAATAGTTTCTGCTCTACTTAAGGGAACCTGGTCTCGTTCTATGGGCGTGAACGGCACTGGGCAGGGATAGGACCCACCAGGGTCAAACGACCCTCTTGAGATTCAGGAAAACCCAGACGATCTCCAGGTATCTTTTCAGGAGTAAAACTCTTGGTCTTTGAAGCTGAGGGGCGGGGAAGGGAATTACCACACTGGCGGCTGCCCAGCTCCCCATCCAAAACCTCCTTGAGTTTGGGCTGAGGTCCTTCTGCCTATTGCTTTTGTCAGCCATCTCCCTAAGAGAACTCCAGGTCCGACCCAGAAAAAGAAAAACCACTCACAGAACCGGAGAGTCTGTCCACACAGTGCACGTGCCAGTCAGCGCCCACCGCTCTGGATTCGCAGGTGCCGGAAAGGCTGCTCTTTTGTAGCTCTCAGCTGAACTTTTCCCGCCTAGAAGGGCGCGCCGGCGCGCGGCAGGAGCCTGGGAATTGACACTCTCGCTGGCCAATGGACGAAGAGTCTCTGAAGGCTATTTTTCTCTCATTGGATGTAAATGACTCATCTCTGGCCTAGGGGATTGCGCGCCAACCCGCCCACCCTCCCTATTTGGCTGGATGACCCACGCGGGTCTTAGCGATCCCTTCCCCCTCACCACTGAGTCCAAGGCCAGCTCCCACCTCCCAGGATAAACTAAGCAATCACTGCCCTGCTCCTTCCCGCTCATAGGCGTCCCCTGTCTCCCAGTGGAGGCCAAGGAGGAGCTGCGCGGCAGCTGGGCCGAGTGGGAGGCGCCTGGCGGTTTCGCGCTTTCCGACTTTTGATTGCCAGCGGGAGCAGCGCGCTGGCGGGAGCTGCAGGGCAAATAACCCGCCAAGTTGCTTCGGTGTGTGGTAGTTGCTGTCGTTCTGCAGCTGCGAGGTGGGCGACGATGGCGGGACGAGCATCCAGGCGGGATCCGCTGACCGCAGCAGAGAGAGCTCCACCTGTATGATGCAGAGACCCAGTCTCAGAGCAGGCTGCACCCGCGTCTGCGTGAAGTCTACAGATACCTGGCCTGCTCTGCAAATGAACTAACTTCGCAGAGGGGCTGGCGAACACAGACAGTGCCAGCCTGGACGAGGAAGTGGCCAGCACTGCTTAGGCCGGGTTCTCAGGACGCGCATTACTGAGTGAGGTACTTTACCCTTCGAATGAAGACTCCAGAGTTCGGCCTCCCCAAACTGATATCAAAGAAGTGCTTTGCATGGGGCTTGAGAAAACATGTTACTGTTTAAGAAAAGAACGTCTTACTGTCTGAGACCCTGAATAGAGAGAGATGCCTTTAAGTATTGGGTGTTATTTTTGAGAAGTTGGTCAAAGAAGGGGAGAAGATGGTTGATTAAGTGGGAGTGGTGACAATTATTTTGTAATTCATAGAAGGACAGATGTTTATGTAAAAGTTGATAGTTTTGGTGGAATAATCATGAACATGTTTCTGAACTTAATGTAAAATATACAGAGACCTCTAAAATCACTGCTTAAATTACACGGGTCTTGTGGTTTTCAGAAAGAGCAAACTTTAGAAGTATAATTGTAAAAATAATGTCATACAGACAAAGAGAAGAGAAAACTTAATGACAGCTTTCTCAAATCGCTGTTATTCCTGAATCATCTGAAAGCAGTACACGTGACTGGCACCAACATACATCAGCAAGTAAATCGTTGCAAAAGGATTGATCTTCTTTTTTGTAGAATCCGGAGGAAAAAAATCTATGAAAAGCAAGAAGTGGTAGAGAATGATGTTGTCGAAATTGCCTGACATCATTGGAGATAGAGAATTTACCCTGGAAAAAGGCACTCCTTAGGGAGGAGCATCTGCACATTCCATTAGCGTAAAGCACCTGGTCGGCCATATGAAGAAGTCTGGATTTTGTCCTAAATGTGAAATTTATTTTAAATGGAGGATTTGAAGCAAAGGAGTAATATAGCCTGACATATTTTTAAAAATCACCCAGGCAGCTGTGCAGGGTACAAACTCTGAGAGGACAAGAAGAGATGTGGAAGGGAGAAGGCAGCTAAGAGTCTATCCCAGGATGGCAAAGATGTTGGAGCCGGCCTCAGATGGTAATGGTGGAAGTGTTAGAAATGGCTGGATTCCACATTTATTTTGAAGGGCCAGACCATGGAATTTGCTTATGGATGTTCCATAAATAAGAGAAACAGAGGGCTCAGTGATGATTCCTGGGCTTTTGACTTGAGCAACTAGAAGTACAAAGTCTCCATTAACTGATATGGGGAAGTCTGAGGAAGGAGATGCTGTGTGTGCCAGGATGGGGTGTGTGTGTGTGTAATTCTTCTTTTGACATGTTGAATTGGAGATGCTAATCCACTCCAACTGAAAAATAAGGAGGGAAGTGGACATTCAACACATGATGTTGCAACCTCCACCTCCTGTATTCAAGCAATTCTCATACCTCAGACTTCTGAGCAGCTGGGATTACAGATGCCTGCCACCATGCCTAGCTAAGTTTTGTTTTTCTAGTAGAGATGGGGTTTCACCATGTTGGCCAGGCTGGGGTCGAACTCCTGACCTCAGGTGCTCTGCCTACCTCAGCCTCCCAAAGTACTGGGATTACAGAGGTAAGCTACCGCGCCTGGCCTGAGAAATATAATTAAAGTACAGGGAAAATTAAAAGGGAGAAGAAAGTTCACAGATATCACAGCAAACGATAAATACAAAAGCCTGCCTTGTTTCCTAGAGCCCCTGTGTCTTAGGTGCCCTGAATTTTACCTCCCAGTGGACCACTCTTGTCCCTTCATAATGGCGCTCCAAGCAGCACCGCTGCACACCAATTCCGAAGCTTCCCTGCTTCTTGAGTTTAGGAAAAGTTATGCTTCTACTTCCTCTTTATTTGCTTATCACTGGAGTAGCAACTGAACCACGCAATTGGGATAAGTAACCTGATGCCATTTTGGGGAGCAATCTTTCATTTCTTCCTTACGTATACAACTGACCCTCACAGAGAAACTGTCTAGAGCAATAGGTCCAGAGTAGAGCTTTAGCTTTGCTTTTCACTTTGCAGCTGTGCTCTGTTGGGCCACCAAGGAAAACTCACTTTCGGCTAATGCTTATATGGGGCTATGGAAGTTGTCTAACATCCCTGGGGACAGAGTGTTTGCCCTGAAAAGGAACATTCCCTTGGCACAGAGCATCGTGTTGGCTGGATTTTAATATAAATATGACAAGAATACTTTTGGCCAAGTAACTGGTGGTTGGGTCATTTTGTGGTTTGCAAACCCATAAAGAGGAAAAGGCCTCTCACGTGGTTGGGAGAGGTGGGAATGGATCAAGCACTAAGGTTAGGTCTGGTGAAGTTAGGGAATAAGGCCAGTGTTTACGAAGAGTGATTCCTTCATGAGCCCCTGAAAGATGCTATTGAACCCTAACAACATTCTGGGAATACAGAGGAAGGCCCCACTGCCTCTACCTTGAGAGCATATCACAGAGAAAGATTTATATTTGGACTAAATTGATGAGAGCTGAGTAGGAGTTTGATAGAAGAGAACAGGGAACTGTCTGAATGTACAATGGCAGAAGTGGCAGGAAAGGCTGAGGAGAATTGTCCTCTGGGAGTGGGTTAGAGATATGGGCCTGGGCACCACATTCTGGAGCTTGCAATGGGGTATGTAAAAGCTTAGATGGGATGGTCTTTTCCTGTCCTGTGACTTCGTAGTGGGCTCACCTCACTCACTGTTGCAAACAAGCTGCCCCCATTTGAGAGAGAGCTGGCGTGGGGTCTCTAAGCCTCCAGCAACCACTTGGGAGCCAGCCTTGAAGCCCTGGCAGCTAACTCTTCCCATGGAGACCCCATAGTCCATTCTGTCTTGGGAAGACAACACAAGCTTGCGGAAGGTAACATTCCCCCTCCAGACTCCAGAGGCTCCAAGGAGACTCGCTATCTTCAAGAAAAGAAATATTCACTGAGCTGCGGATGGAGGTGAACATGGTTTGGGACTAACATGCGGCTGGATGGTTTCACCTCCATGGCCACACAATGGTACTGGGAGATGAATGGGGTAGGGCGATCAAGATTTAGTTCAACATCAACTTCCGGTGGGGCGGTGATTGGTAGTTGACTCATTTTGGCCCAATTTGATATTCACAGTCACCAGTTGGGGTAGGTGTGACTGTTGCTCCCATTTCACAGATGAGGACAGGATAGTTTGCTAGAGGTCACAGGACTAGTTGGGGAAGGGAAAGGGTGTCAGGTAGGATTTTAACCTTAGAACCTCACGTTTTCTTAGGATCTTTCAGGGAGACCTTGGGGAAATTCCTTTCTGTCTTGCGGGGGGGTCTCCATTCCTTATTTGTAAATTAAGGAGTTCTTCCAGTTTGTGATTCTCTGCACTTTAACGTTTAAACGTATCACTTGGATAGGTTTTTAAAAATAAGGATTCTGGGAACCCCAATATGTTTAAGTAGAGTAGGTCTGGGGTGAGGCCCAGGAATCTGCAGCTTTTAACTAACCCCGGCATCAACAAAACTGGCTGAGAAGCTCAGGCAAAGTTTATGATGAGTGAAAATCTTATTGTGAGCTGTCCAAAACACATAACGCTGAGCTCCATCTGCAGAGATCCTGTTTTGATATGCTTGGTTGGACTGTGTCTTGGTAATTTGCATTTCTCAGAAGTGAGGCCAGTCAGCTGGTCAACCACCCCGCCTGTCGCTCTGTGACCGTCCCCGATCGTCCGCGGTGCTTCTTTACTTGCATCTTGTGGGAATGACATCTGCGCAGGCAGCCCCTTTTTAAGCACTGCCACGGGCACGTGAGCCTAGCCCTTAAAATCCCAGCCCAGCCCTGGATTTGCAGATACTCAGGGCAGGGCAAGGCGCCTTTCCGCGTTTGGTGTAGTCACGCATGCTGCCATAAGATGGCACCAGAGAACGCGCCTACCGGGATAGGGCAGGGCAAGGAGGCGGGAAAGAAAAAAAAGCGACGAGTGAAGATTGACATCCCTTAAGTTCAATCTTTGGTTCTCTGACTCCCAAGCTTCCCATTCTCTTAGGAGGCTGCATTTGTGGCGCTAAAAGAAGGGATGGGCGTGGGAGATGCCGGGACATGTGCTCGCTGAAGATACACCTGTTAGTCCAAGGTAACTCCCGCTCGTAGTGGCTCAACCATCTTTGTTAATTCCCCTTCCTCTCAGTTAACTAGGGCTGCTTCACCTGTCTCTAGGCAAACCTACTCCCCATCGCGCTGGGTGTTTTGGAGTTTTTAAAAGCGTCACAGGGTAAAGTCAGCTTTGTGCTTTTCCTTTTCTCAGCAGGTAAGAATTTCTGGCGCTGACAGCGGGGAGCTGCAGGGCGGGAGCGGGGTGAAGAGAGAATAGGGTGAGAGATAACAGGTGTGAAGCGTCTGTCAGTGCCAGGCATCGTGCTTTGGCACCTTCCATTAGTTTGTCCCAATCATCTTTCTATTTAATTCATTTTCTGTTCACAGATTAGGAAACCTCAACTAAGTGGCCCAAGGACAGTTCTTGGATAATTTTAGCTTCTGTCAGACGCCAAAGCCTAAGGTCTTTTATTTTGCAGAGGCTGCTTTGGCAGGATTTCAATGCGCGCAGGTCCTGCCAATCACTGCTCCTCACTCACTGGTCCATCCCGCTGTCCATGCATTCATTCAACCATTCATTTCTTAGGGGCTCCTCTGCAAGGCGTGGGGCTAGTTGCTACTAAAAATACAAAAGAAAAGGGACGCTGATGTCAAGTAGAAGAGATTTTTTGAAAAGGTTTACACAGAATTGAGGTGCTCAGCATGGTTTCGAGCTTTCCCCCCAACATGCTACTGATTCCTATTATGTTCCACATAATATGATGGATTCTGAAGATACAGAGATGGGTGAAATCTATCCTTGCCTTTCAGGAGCTCGTTGTCATAGGCAAGAGTAATCTCTGAGGTTTAATTTTACATACCTACTTTTTAACAAATTGAGCATCAACTATGTATATTCTACTGTAATTAATATATTAAGTAATTAAATATTACACACAATTTCTTATTTTTTAGTTGAAGATTAATCTAAATGGTGCTTCAAGTATGTCCTTTGTTCACCCTAGTGGACCATCGTAGGAGCTTCGTGGATTGCTTCCTCAGACTGCAACCCTACCCCCTTGGTATGTGCTTGGCTCTATTCCTTCTTTCTGTAGCTTTCTGTCAAATGCCAGGCTTTTAGGGAGACTGGTCCTGACCCCTTCCTGTTTTCTCTCCTTTTTACTTGCTCCTATCTGAGGCCTCTTTTCTTGTTTCTTTGTTGTTCTTTCTCCTTCCATCATCCTCTGTGGTCATATTATGTGTTGTTTTTCATACACCACATCTGAGTTTATAGGAAATATGTTTACTGCTTTTTAATAATTTTTGGTTTAGTTTCTGCCTCCCTGCTCCAGAATGTAAGCTTCAAGAGGGGCAGTGAGGAGTTCTTAACACCCATCCCTGACCGAGAAATGGTCCAGGATGGAGCGAGACAGCTTTGCCCGGTACATCCTGAAATCCCCTGAGGTGGGGGTGGGAGTGGAGGGAAGATCAGGGAATGTCCATTCATTTTATGAAGCTGAGGTTGGGTTAAGTCCTATTATATACTGTGATGTTGGTTGTTAATCTCAACCTGAAACCCTCATCACTAGTCATTCACTTTTTACTAGCTTTGTGACCTTGAGTGAAGGTTCAAGTTTACCTTGTTCCTTTGCACCTCAGTTTCCTTATGTATAAAGCAGAAAAAATGAAATTTGGTCATCCTAAAATGTGAGGTCATAGGGAATCAGTCCCTTGAGGGTAAAAGACAAACATTTGTGGATTTATAAGGCGGCAGAAATGATATTCTTCTGAGGGTCAAAGAAAGATATTTGTGGATTTGAGAGTCTTCAGGTATTATATCAGTAGCATATTTACATGCAGAAAATACTGGATAAACAATTTTAACTAATCAAATAGGCACAGAGATCTCAGATAGGAGCAGATAATAAGGTGAGGAAACAGTGGTGAGCAAAAACAATCTGATGAATTTTATGTAGAGGGTTAACTCTAAATGGACAATGATAGGCTCTCTGGGAATGTGTAATAAAAGTTTTAAAGAAGGATTCTTTAAATAGTTGTGACACACTGTAAGGGAAATTCTATGACACCTGGAACTAAAACACCCAGGGATTGGGTTCAGGGGGATGAGGGGTAGAGGAATAAAAGCATTTTGTATCACTTAACACACTCATCTTAATGGGAGGAGGGAGCAAAACAGGGAAATGATTCTACGGAAGATGTCAACTTATTGAGGTGAAGGAGGAAACGGCTAATAACTGTTACTTTATTTTATATAATAGTAAAGAAATTTGTGTTCAATTATGAGCACTAGAAACAAACACTAGTGAGTGAATAAAAAGATAGTAAGGGATTATGATGGATAAGTCAGTTAATAAGAGAACTTGATGGATAAGCAAAGTAATAAGGGTCCACAGTGGAGGCAATTTCCCTTTTTGAAAAACATTATCTTTGGAATATACACAGGATATAATTTTCAAAAGAAACAAAGTGTATATAGGGGAAACAATTTTCACTCATTCTCGAGACACTCAGTCCTTTTCCATAGATAATCTATGGCTATACAAGCATAATAATTCTTTTTCAATATATTTTCTCAGCAACTAAGAAGTTCAGTGTTTGTAATAATAATAAGAAGAGTGCTCATCTGGCCTGAAATATAAAGTTTTACCTTAGATATTTGTCTCATAAATAGTTTTTAAGAAGTCAGGTAATATGCTTACAAGGGGATTACCAAGGCCCTATACAACATGAGTTTGGGGGCACAGGGAGATCAAGATTTAGAACAAAGTTAGGTGAAATCTAGGGCCAAAGGATAGCAGAAGGGTGTGTGTGTGTGTGTGTGTGTGTGTGTGTGTTGGGTGGGGCAGATGGGAACCTTTGGAGAATGGCTGTAGGCTGCTAGTGAGGTGCTATGATCTCTAGGCCTTGGTAGGTCCTTGTGAAGAGACACGGTTCTGAAAGTTTGGCACCCTTATAGGGTTTTTAATGTTTTTGATATCCACAGGAGTGACCCTGGACATCATTACTAAAACTTAAAAATTTCACCCCTGGGCACACAGGTTACCCTTCTTGTGGTGGCATGGCAAAGCTCGATTTGCAAGAGTTTCTTTTGGACTGTCCCCAGTGTATCCCTTTAAAAATAGGAGCTCCTTCAGGGTGAGGAATGAAGAATAAAATATCCCCTTGTAACCTATTTTCTTGTCTTCATTCCAAGGACTCTAGAAAGGCACAGCAGGTTGGTTTTGAAATCTGGGTAATTTTAGTGCTGTCCATTCTCCCAAGTGGATGCCTCTAGTAAAGGTAAAAGGAAATACTGTTTTCTGTGTCAAGGGAAGATTTATATGCAAATTCCAAGACTCAGATGTTATTTCAGAGGAGTTGGTGTCCCTAGTAAAGTAGAACTGGCCAGGTTCATCTGCCAACAAGGTCAATGGTATGAGGCAAATATGAGGAAACTGGCAGATCAGGAGGGGTGGAATCTTGAATTCTAGGTGGAGAGAGGATCAATGTGTTGAGCAAACACATGGCTGCCTTCTTATTTCCTATATGAAATCATGGAAAAGACTTTAGAACAAACAATAAATAAGTTATAGCAGGAAAACAAAGAGCAGTCTTTTGGCCGGAAATAGAAACTGTTAAAAAGAAAAACAAAACAACAGAAATAAAAAACACCTTTAAGTTTGAAAGCGACAGAAGTTAAAAAGTGGAAAGTTGCCTGGAATGTGCTTTTATTGCAGCCTCTCTAATAAACCCGTCCCCACTCTATCTTCGTGTCCTTGCTTATCCTAAGCAGCATGGTGGCAGCCGTGGCATTCATCAAGCTAAAGTGGTCGTTTTTGGCACTTGGGCTTGAGATGGCAGTGAAGTGGCATCGCTTGTCTGGGGAAATGCCAGAGGTTTGTTATCTCACACTATGGAAATTGAAGATGTGGACACAAAAGGAGTGGGTTTAAGAGCGAAAGTTTAATAGGCAAAAGAAAGAAGAGAGAGTTTCCTTGTGCATTGGAAGGGTGTCTGAGCAGGTTTCCGGGTATGGGGCGAGTTGTGGTTGGTTTTATAGATCAGCTTGAGGAGGCAGTGTCTGATTTACATAGGGCTGAGAGGATTGGTTGGAGCAGGTGTGCCGTTGATGCGATACATGAAGAGGCTGGCCATCCCACACTAATCTTTAGTATGCAGATGGGGCCTCTACCTGGCCTGTGCCATGTCGCCTGCACACGTGAAGACAAAGAAAAGGGAATAGGAGGCCAGGTGCCATAGCTCATGCCTGTAATCCTAGCACTTTCAGAGGTCAAGGACGGTGAATCATGAGAGGTCAGGAGTTCAAGACCAGCCTGACCAACATGGTGAAACCCTGCCTCTACTAAAAAAACAAAACAAACAAACAAACAACAAAATTAGCCGTGCGTGGTGGTGGGCACCTGTAATCTCAGCTACTCAGGAGGCTGAGGCAGAGAATTGCTTGAACCCGGGAGGCGGAGGTGGCAGTGAGCTGAGAACGCGCCACGGCACTCCAGCCTGGGCGACAGAGCGAGATTCCGTCTGAAAAAAAAAACCCAAAAAATCAAAACCAAAACAAAACAAACAAAACAACAACAACAACAAAAATGGAAGAGGAAGCCTCCATGTTGAGTATGCCTGGCTTCCAGGTACCCCTTTTCTATTTATAGGTGCCGGCATTTAACTATGCAAGCTTTTAGCTTGCTTATCTGTGCTTGTGGCTTGATTTTTCAGGCTCATTTTTGTTAGAAAAGAAAGTATATGGGGGCTGCTTTTTCATTAAAAGAAAACCCTTACCGAGGGCTCCCTTACCTACACTAACTGCTTAATAATTTCTTTTAACTCCTGTATCAGCAGTGCTTGCTCCTGATAGGTGATGATCATGAGGGGGAACAGGAGCCTCTAGGCTTAGAGACAAGGGGCCAGCGCTCTCCTGATGGAGTGTTTCCCTCCCCAGCACCCCCTGCTGGTCAATTTGACAAACAGATGAACAGAAGTTCTCAAATACACAATAAACAGCCCCAATATCACCAGAAATATCAAGTTGGGATGGCATTTTTTCAAATTGTCGTTATATTTAGTCTGCATCATTTGTTGCTTTCTGAGGGAAGTTTTTTGAGTTCTCCCACTAAGACTGTGGATTTGCATTTTTCTTTTTGTATGTCTGTCAGCTTTTGCCATATATATTTTGTAGTTGCGTTGTGTTGTGAGGCAGATTCATGATCTATGTTGTGGGAGAATTCTGTATTTAGCAGATGTTCATCTTACGTTCTATTTTGCCTAGTATTGATGGTATTACTTTGCTTTTCAATTTCACATTTATTTAGTGTATCTTTTTCCTTTGCATGAACCCTAGTGTGTTATTTCAGATATGCTTACTTATGTACTGACAGTGACCCCCAAATTCATATGTTGAAGACCCAACTCCCAATGCCCTTGGAGGTGGGCCTTTGAGAAGTAATTGGGTTTAGATTAAGTCATGAGGGTGGAGCCCCCATGATGGAATTAAGTCCTTCTAAGAAAAGGGAGAGAGTCTGAGTTCTCCTCTGTCTCCACTATGGGAGGGCACAGAGAGCTAACAGCCATCAACAACCTGAGAGAAGTGGACTGAGAAGAAAACCTCACTAGAGCCTTGTCATATAGCTTCCCAGTTTCCAGAAGAGTGAGAAATCAATTTCTGTTATATAAGTCACTCTATGAAATTTTGTTATGACAGCCAGAGCTGATTAATGCATGTTCTTGGACGTTGTTTTTAACTCAGTATGAAAAACATATATTTTAATAAGAAAATTACCCCATTCATTTTTAGTGTGTTTATTAATACTTTTGAACTTATTTGTGCCATATTTAAGAACTCCTCTTCCTCTTTCCCACACTTGTTTTTTTAATACAAGTGCATGATAAGGTTTAGGAATCACTATCTTAACAGGACCATGAAGGGCTAGATAAGGGAAGCTGGCTTGCATTCAGGGAAGAGGCAGAGGAGGGAAGTTGCCAGCTGGGCTGTGCTAAGATGACCTGAGCCCCAGACCCCGGATGTACAGCCTCTTCTGGACACAGGACATGCCAGAGGCAATATTTTGAAATAGGCAAATTTTATTTCCTTTGTGTCTCTCGTCATCTGTATTAGCTTTTGCCTCTTAAGTGCCAAAATATAGCTGTTTATATATTTCCCCAAGTTCTTGAGTTTATTTTTTGTGTGAGAATTTTCCACCCTTTGAAATCCCAAATGACATGTTTCCTCTCTTTCTCAGACCATGCTTTCATTTCAGTCAATGTAACATTTCAGCCAGGTCTTAGGAGTTTAGAAATCTGATTGGATTGATTCATACTAAGCTGTAACAGATCTACCACAGCCTTCCAAGATGAATTGGAGTTTTTAAAAAACTCCATGACCTACACAATTCTTTAGGTGCTGGAATTGCACACTTTCAAATCGCATCAAGTATAAACATTCAATTGTGTGGAGGTTTATTTTTTAAGGAGAGATGAGGATAGGTGTTGGTTAATACTGCTAGACTTTATTACAAAAGACAATTCTGTCAAGATTTCTTTTGTTTTTTAAATCTAGACAATCAGAAAGAGTGAAAATGCCAATTTTTTTTTTCTTTTTCCTATAGCTGCAGTGTTCACAGCAATCCAAGTTCCCATAATAGGGTGGGAGAGCAAAGCCAAATGAGGCCATGGCTTTTTTGTGAAGTGTATTTCTTTTTTTTTTTTAGATCAGGGATTCAGAAATTTTAATATAAGTGTTCAATTAGAAAGTTATTATGATAGTGCATGGCACGTGTCCTTTCCATCATCTGGATTCTTCCGCTTTTTTTGTCTGGCTCACTCTTACTCACTCTCCAGTCTTCATCTTAGTGGTCACTTCTCTCCAGAATGCCCGTGACCCCTTAAGATAGCAGTGCTGCAAATACCAAAAGCTGAACTTATAACCAGACTCACAGGCAACACCTTGTCCTGTGCCATGCTTCACTAATGATGAGGAAATGAGAAAGGGTAGGAGAAAGGAGGCAAAACAAATGTCATTTCCATCGCAGAGGCCTCAAGGCCAGCCCACTTGATTCTCTGGAGATCCTATTCTGCATAACAATGATGAAAGGTAGCCTGGGAAAGCCATTTGTCTGAGGCTTCACCTTTGATACATTACTAGTTACTAAACTAAGACACAGATTCCATTCTTTAGTGTGGCCATTGCCTCATAAATCCATACATAGCAGGGCTATTCATTTCCAATAAAGTATCCATATAGATTAGGTATATTCTATTGACAATTTTATTAAAGTTCTTCATTTATCTTCCAGATAGTAGATTCTATCAACCAAGTTACATAAAGAGTTCTGATTCCCAGAGGTAAGAACTGAGCCTGGCTTTCTGGTGACATGTTTACTGGTAACCCCGTCCTTCCCTACAACGCTTAAGCATATTTAAAGACTATACCCTCCCCTGCCTCCAGCCTGGATTGTGAGCTCCTCAAGAGCATGGCTGCGTCTTTTAACATCAAGTCTCCATGTGCGAAAGAGTTCCTGCCGTATCACAAATGCCCAATCGACATTTGTAAGTGAAGAAAGCTATTCTGTGGTGTCTGCTTTAATATTAAGAGATGGCTTGCCCAAGATTGCTAAGCAGCTTCATTGTCTAAAATGGAACTAGATTCTGTGGGTAGCAGGTCCATTGGTGCCACTCACAGGAGGCCTCAAAGAAACCCGCCAACCCCACTGATCTGCGGGAGTCTTTATTGTCTTCCAGTACAGAGACGTAAAATGGTATATTCTTCTGACACAGATACTTCTGGTGTCGCACCAGCAGCTGTGCCATGTTGCCTTTCTTTCGGTATTTTTTCATGCAGTAGCTCATTACTACTTCACAAGAAGGGTCCATGGTTATCCATGAGATTGGGGTCCCCTCTGGGCCGAGCACACAGGCTGCTGGCAGGACTTCTATGCAGCGCTTGATGTAACGCAGGCTCCTCTCATTCTTCCCTCGCTTCCAATTGTCATTTACCAGCCCGGAATAAGAGCTATCCAGCTGGGCATAATTAAAGTTGGGAGTTTTCCTGTAGAAAACGTAAAGAAAGACAACAACTTTCATCCCCACTCTTGTAATTTCTGGGTATCATTCCATTCTAGAGATCCCAGGCCGTCTTCTTGTTTAAAGACCCACCAGTGCAAAGTTGCATATTTTGACCATTGGTAACCTTTATTCATCCCAAGCAATGCATTCATACTCTCTTCACTCCAAAACTGATTTATGTGAGTTACAAAAATGTACAAGGAATGGCAATTATAAATGATCAGCACATGATTTTTGTACCTCTCAAATTCATCATCTGGTTGGCCTATCTCTGCCCAGCTTCCAAGCTTGCTTTTATTGGAGGCATGGAGTTTCAGGAAATTTTCTGTAATGAAGAGGCCTGCTCTTGAATGCTCTACCTTCACTGAATTTGAAAATGCAGCCGCTCTTATCTCCTCACCCAAACTTTCTTGAAGACCTGGGAAGAAAGGCAAGAAAGCAATATTGTCAGACGTGGAGTTCTCTACTTACACTGCTCCCACCTACCTGATTAATACCTCAGTGCTTAGTAGTTCTCAGACTTGAGTTTACACCACAATCAGATGGAGTCCTTGTCACACCACAGATTACTCTACCTCTCCTATCCCCCAGTTTCTGTGAGTTTACACATCTAATGAGCTCTCAGGTGATGCTAATGCTATTCATTGAAGACACAATTTGAGAGGCACTGCTGGTTGCCCATTTCTTCAGACTTGTTACCTTGGATTTGGAGTCTCTGTTTCCAGTTTATGATCTCACAATTTTTCAAAACTTCTTGTGATTTTTGAGGGTCTTTGGAGAATATACGATATACATTTGTGTATGAGTCCATGTCGTCTGTCATCTCCTGTATAGGGTGGTGAGAGGTCAGATCATTCCCTTGAACTTTTTCTTCACCTCTCGCTGATTGTAATTATCAGAAAAATGAAAATTGAAAGGAAATTTTTAACACTGGCCCATGATGGCTGCAGTTGGGCACACGGACAATAAAACCCAGGCCTATAAGCTACTGCTGACCTCTTAACTGTGTAACTGGAGTTTGTTAAATATTTAACACTGACAGGTACTGGTTATAAACCTGCTTATCAGATGCATAACAAAAACAGGATGAAAGCAGTCACCCTCCACCAGGCCTTAAGATACCTCACCTTTCTTCCTACCCACTCAACTGCACAGTTACCTTATTTTATATATAGCATCACTGAGAACCCAGCAGAATCAAAGGAATGCAACAATTCCTTCTCTCCCTGCCTCACTTACCCCGTTTGCCATGCGTACCCCCCTGCTATATATACTGTGCCCCATGTAACCTCCTGTGGGACATATTCTGGGTTGAACTCAGTCTGTGTTGCTAGGATTAAGTCCTTAAACTTGAATCAGAATAAATTTAACTGGGAATTCTCTAAGTTTTAGGGCCTACTGTATTACCAGACACCTAGAACCTATAGTGTCCTAGAATCTACAGTGTCCAGGGCTTGAGCAAGATACTTTAGTGAATATAAACATTAAGGAGACATTGCCTTTTCCCAAGGCTACAGGATATCAACCTATTCGAAGAGTGACATTGCCTTTACAGCCAGAAGCCCACAAAATAGAATGAAGTAACTGAATTTTTGGTAGCACTCTGCATAATTTATGTGGTGTTAGACTCAAGGGTTTGAAAGAAAGAGACTCATGATCCCATTCTGGCAAGCCACAAACTTCATGGGACGATGAGTATCTGTTTCTCAGGGGAAATATAAACAATAAGCGTGAGAGTTTTAGCAGTGAATATATTAATATTATGTTGAAAATTATATTGTTAAGAGTAAAATGGAGGATAGTGTAAGTAATTTTAAAGAAACCTTCAAGAATTTGAGGGTGCTTTTATAAATGCAAGTTCCTGAATATGCCCAAGACCAACACCTCAGTGACTTTAAAAGAGCAGATGTTTTAAAAGACCCGATTTTAAAAGAATGACTGAAAATAGCCAAGTAGATAGTCAAGAAATTATAAAAAGAATATCAAACTAGAAAATAGCAAATGGAACAATTTGTAAAAATGAAAGCCATAATTAATGAATTGTAGAACAAGACAGAGTGCAAAGGATATATAAAGCCAAAACTTCATTTTTAATTGGCAAAAATAGAAAGAGGAGAGAGAGAGATAAACTTCTGGTAAGGGTTTTGAAGGAAATACATGAGAAAGAGAAAAAAGAAAAAAAAAAAGGCATGGCGTATGAGCTCTGAGAATGGAAATAGAAAAGAAAAGAAGACTTATAATAGCAGATTATATACTACTCCAAGGCAACATATTTACTGATAAAGAAATGGATGTTATCCCTCAAGAATAAACTATCAAAATTGACTTTCACAAAATAGAAAACTTCAACAAACTAATAGAAAATATCAGAAATTGAATTAAACTACCATTTGAAAAGTGAACAATAATGATGGCCTCTATCTCCATTCATGTTGCTACAAAGGACAATATTTTATTCTTTTCTATTGTTGTGTAATATTCCATAGGAATATACATACCAAGTTTTTTTTTTTTTTTTTAATCCAGTCTACCTCTGATGGGCACCTGGGTTGATTCCACGTCTTTGCTATTGTGAACAGTGCAGCAATGAACATACTAGTGCGTGTGTCATTTTGGTAGAATGATTCATTTTCTTTTGGGTATTTATCTAGTAATGGCATTGCTGGGTCGAATGGCAACTCTGTTTTAAGTTCTCTAAGACATTTCCAGACTACTTTCCACAGTGTGATAATCCTAAGCAAATTAATGATGTAACGGAAAATCAAATATCACAAGTTCTCACTCATAACTGGGAGCTAAGCATTGACCATACATGGACACAAATGTTGGAACAATAGACATTGTGGACTCTACAGGGTGGAGGGAAAGGGGCTGGCTTAGAAAACTACCTATTGGGTACTATGCTCACCACCAGGGTGATGGGATTTGTCTGTACTCCAAGACTCAGCATCATGCAATATTCACATGTAACAAATCTGCATATGTACCCACTTTATCTAAAAGGAAAGTTGAAATTAAAAAATAAAAAGTAGCCAAAATCAGATTATTTTACATTTAAATTCTACATAAGCCAAAACCAAACACATAATTTTAATAGTAGACGTTGGTAACAGATGAAAAGATCCTAATTCCAAGTCTGGTAAAGAAACAACAAAAAGAGAGTTACTGACCATATTGGCTTTTGAATACAGATGCAAAAATTCTGAATAAAATATTCAGTAGCATATGAAAAGAATGTGAACATGAACAGTTTGTTTTAGAAAGGCCAGAATGACTCTGATCAGAAAAGATCTCTTAGTGTAATAAATTAAAGGAGAAAAAAATTACATGAGTATACAAATTGCCACAAAAAGACAAAAATGAAATAACATAAAATTTGCCCTTCATTCTAAATATAATTTCTATGAAAGTAGGAACAACAGTAAAGTGCTCTAGTGAAGACAGAATTAAATGCAATTCCAAATGTAAGTGGTTATAGCTATTTCATTAAAATCAGGAATGAGACAAGGATAGAACTATTATTATGGTTAGTTGGTATTGTTTCTTAGGTTGTGCATTATTCAATAAGGCAAGAAACTAAAAACCCATACAAATATTGACAAAGAAGCAGCAAATTACTTTGTTTGTAGATTACAGTATTACACATTTAGAAAATCCAAGAAACTTCAACAAAAACAAAAACAAATAACACAAACAAACAGGATTTTAAAGAATAGTGTGACATATTTGGAAATCAAGAGTATAAATAGAAAGAAATCACAAAATAATAATCCTCAGAAATAGAAAAGGAAAAATAATTTAAGAATCTTAAAAAAATTTATAAAATATGAGGGTAAACTTAATGGGAAATCACGTAGTTTACCACAGGAAAACATTAATATTTCACCAGATGGCATAGAACACAAAGTGAAAAACATGAGAGAAAGACCATATTTATTGATAAAAATATTTAGTATCACAAAAATATTAATCCTTCCACAATTGTCTAAAAAAGCTCCTCCAATACAAGTCACAATTGCAATAGTTAGTTGGGGTAGTTGGGGAACTGAGAATTTAGTTTTTGTTCATATAGCTCTTAAGTTTATAAGAAATAGGAAAGTAAGAAAATGATTAGTGAAGTGTGATTTGCTTTATTAGATACTAAAACTTGCCACAAAACAGAGAAATAGCATGAGAAAAGACTAGAAACAAATACAAAAATAGCTACAAAATATATAAAAGTGTTATATGACAAAATAGACATTTATGTTTCAGTAGTGGAATGATTTATTTACTAAGTAGTACTGACATAATTAGCCAGCCATAAGGGAGATAAATATAAAAGAATGTTAATTCATGCTATTCAAAAATATATTCCAAATAGAATGAAGTTTGAAACGTCAAAAGTAAAAATTAATTCACTGTAAGACAAAATACAAAAAACTTGTATGATCTTGGATTAGGAAAAATCTTCCTAATTATTAACGAAAAAAAAAAGAAAAAAACAAAGCCTCAGAAATCATAGTGAAAAACATAATGTATTTGATTACATGAAATTAAAAATTTCTTCATGTGGAAATCTCTATCAATAAAATAGAAACTAATTCTAAATTGGGCAACAAATTTGTAGCATACACCTTGTGTTAGTATCCCCAGTATCCAAAACACATAGAGAATTTTAAGAATGACACATAAACCCCTGCGTAAAAATGATCAAACAATATAAACAATTTAGAAGTAAACCCCAAATGACTGACAAACATATGAAAATATATGTTGAATATCACTAGTCAGGGAAATGCAAATTAAATCTACAATAAGATGCCACTTTTCACCCACCAGTTTGGCATAAACTAAAAGATGGATAACATTCAGTGCTGGTGAGAATGTGGGAAACAATTCTTCCACAAATTGCTGATGGAAATAAAGCTGTGGAATCCTTTGGGAAGGTAATCTGGCAGTGCCTACTTAGGATAAGATAAGCTCTGACTTGAAGGTATCCCTTTTGGAAATCAATTGTACGGAGAAAAGTTTCCAGGATGTCAAGACATGTATACCAGGATGTTTATTGAAGCATTGTTTGTAGTGGCAAAGAAGTATGAACAATTTGAACCCAACAGGAGGAGAATGACTGAATAGCATTGCATAGACTCTATGGAATGCCACAGTTATTAAAACGAATACATTAGTGCTGTATTGATTCACTCAAAGCAATGTCCATATGTCAAGGGCAAATTAAAAAGTATGACAGAAGAGATCATAAGTGAATATCCGTTTGTGTGTTAATATGGGCAAGGACACTGATTACCCCAAGGGGTAGAAATGGAGGAGAGGAGGGGAAAGGAGGTGAGGTGTTATTAAATTCTTAAAATCATGCTGGATTTTTCCACTTGTATAATCAGCATATATTATCTTTGTGATTAAAACCCAACAAAGAAAAAGTTAAGTTTTTTCTACAAAAATTCTCCTGCATCTCACCCTAAAAAGTTCTTACTCAAAATCGCATTGACTTTCAATACTGAAAGAAACGTGTTATAATATGGAATCAGACTAGATGAATGTATTTCCAAGTAAATTGCAGCATACTTCATTCTTTCCATTTTTTTGGTCACATATGTGTGGCATGGAACTTCTATATTTTAATATTTTTGTTTATTGACTCACTTTTTTTTTTTTTTTTTTTTGAGACGGAGTCTTGCTCTGTCACCCAGGCTGGAGTACAGTGGCACAATCTCGGCTCACTGCAACCTCTGCCTCCTGGGTTCACGCCATTCTCCTGCCTCAGCCTCCCGAGTAGCTGAGACTATAGGTGCTCGCCACTATGCCCGGCTAATTTTTTGTATTCTTTAGTAGAGACGGGGTTTCACTGTGTTAGCCAGGATGGTCTCGATCTCCTGACCTCGTGATACACCCTCCTCGGCCTCCCAAAGTGCTGGGATTACAGGCATGAGCAACCACGCCCAGCCTATTGAATCACTTTATAAAAACTAGCCTTGTTCAAAGCAATGCATATATGAAGTTACGGTTTAATGGTACAGTTACGTTGCTACAATACACATAGCAACTACAAAGTTACTGAAGTAAAGATATTTGACTTCATACAGTTATTTAGCATATCACGCTTTGAAGAAATTGGACGATGGATTAAATAAACTGAGCATTAATCTTCGATCCCACATTGTCAGGAAGCCAGGAGATCAAAAGAACTCCCTGGGGAAGGTGTTAGGCTCAGCTTATTATTATTTGGGGGCTCAGCGTCTATAACCACATGAAGCTGGGCTGGCCATGAGGCTTCAGTTCACTAACCAGATGTGCATGAAACAGACACAAAAAGGGAAAGTCTTTAGGGCAAAAAAATAGACCTAGGTTTGTATTACTATTTCAGCTTAATCGTGTATTCCTTGTGTGTCCTCAGCCAATAATGGCTAATTATGGCAAATACTATTTAGAATTATGTGCTATGTACTAAGGGTTTGACATATGGGTTCTCATTTATCCTGAGACTACCTTGAGTAATCCTCTGAAGAAAGTCCTCTTATTTTTCCCATTTTAACAGATGATAAAACTCAGAGAAGGGCCTATGGTTATATAGCTAGTAAAAGTGGCAGAGTCCACTGAACTTGAATTCAGATTGGGCAATGCTTTAACATCTGGTATCCAGCAGCTACATGACTCAATATTTCTCAGTGTGGTTTCCTTATCTCTAAATTGAAGATATTAATGCTCACTTCATAAAATTGTTCTGAGGATGACAGTCACTAATGAGTGAAGTGCTTCCACATAGTTGACACACAGTAATTTTGTGTCCCTTCCCTGGTTCCTGAGAAGTAACTTTTTTTTTAAGACAGGGTCTCACTCTGTTGCCCAGGCTGGAGTACAGTGGTGTGATCTTGGCTCACTGCAGCCTCGACCTTCTGGGGCTCAAGCCATCCTCCCACCGCAGTCTCCTGAGTGTCTGAGTATAGGCATGCGCCACTACACCCTGCTAATTTTGTTTATTTTTTGTAGAGATGAGGTCTCACTATGTTGCACAGGCTGGCCTCAAACTCCTGGCCTCAAGCAATCCTTCTGCCTTGACCTCCCAAAGTGCTGGGATCACAGGTATAAGACACCATGCCTGGCCCTGAGAGGTAATTTTACCGGTAGACTTCTGCTCTGGTTTTTGTTTTTAAGTCACTGTTCTGATATCTCAGACACCCAACTTTCCCTGTAAAGTGGCCTCCATTCAGCCCCTGCAGGTAACCCCTGCCACCTCAAAGGGCCCTTAATCTGTGAGCGTCAGCCTTGTCCTTTTGCTCCCCTTCCCCCTCGAACCCTTTCTCAAATGTTTTATGCTTTAGAGGAAGAATAGGAATATGTGGCACTCATGTAAGGTGCCAAGTACTGAAGAAGTGTTTTAAAATACTCACTTTTCCTTTCACCCTATAAAAGCAGCCCTGGTGTCTGAACTGGTCAGTTCCTCAGGCCCTTTGGACCTGCCTGGATCCACCAGTCCCTGTCTGTGTGCCTACCTGTTTTTGAGGCCGGGTAATAACCATCTGATAGTCGGGCCAGGAGTCCACCAACACCTCCATGTTGAAGGGGTTCCCGTGATTGATGTGATACACAGAGCCGTACACCTGACAGAGGGATGAAAGGGAATAAGAGAGGTTGAGATTCCCAGAGATGGGGATCTGGATGTGAAGAGGAAGAGAAAAATGGAGGTCAAGAGACAGTACTGGGACCAAGACAGTGAAGGTGACATGAGCAGCATCTCCAGGACCATGTTGATGGATGTGAAGTCACCAGCAAGCAGGCAGAACTCACAGGTAGGTGTCCTTGTGATGCCAAAGAGCTACTGTGCACTAGCTGGGCACTTGGCAATGCTCTTAGCACTTATAATGTATGAATTTATTTAGTGTCCACAACAACTTTAAGAGGTAGGTGCTAATATTTTTCCAATTTTATTGATGAAAAGACCAAAGGTAAAGGCACAGAAAGGTAAAGAAACATGCACAAAGCAATCCGACACTCCCATTGTTCCCTCACCTTCAGGGACTCAGGGATGCTCCCGGCCAAGGATTTGTATAGGGCCAGCAGCTTCTGGGAGTTATTCAGTAGGATCATATTGTGGGATGCTTCAGACCTTGAGCCCTTCAAGAAGAAACTCTGAAAAGAAGTGAAGGGAAAATGGTAAGAGACCAAATGTGTAAAATGTACTTTATACATTTCCGTTGAAGTAGCACTCATGATGCAGATACTGTTAGTGTCGTCTTCATTTGGAATACACCAAAGCTCAGACAGACTAAGTAAATTTCTCAAATTCTTACAGAGATAAATGCCAGAGTCAGATTTTGAAACCATATATGAATGACTCCAAAACCCATGCCCTTCCTCCCTGCTGGAATGAAGAATCCCATTTTTACCTAAAATATTGGGTTTACTCTCAGCTTCTCTTGATTAACTTAGCCAATGATTTTTTCCCACCTAGGTGCACAAGAAAAATGAAACAAAGGGGGTAGAACACAAACATCCCTGTGAATTTTCAAACGCCAAATTTTATAACTCCTACAATGTTACTGCTTACTACCAGTTCTTTCTGACCCAGTGAGATGTAAGAGGCCTTTAACTGGATCCAAGCCAGTTAATTCCAAGACCACATCCATTCCTAGACCCAGTCCATTTTCTGTTGTGACTCCAAACCCAGTTTGGATCAGAAATTTGCTCAAAGCAACACAGAGCGCTCAAAACACAAATGTGTGAAGCTCCAAAATGCGAGAGGGAGCTTACTTATGATCCTCAGCCACTCTGAGAGATCAATGGACACAGTGGATCATGCCGGTACCTTTCGTGTTTACTCAGTGCTCCTGGAGATACTGGAAGCTCCACTTCAGATCCTGCTTCTGACACCGTCTGATAAGAGAAAAACTTCAGCTGAATTAAATTTAAAGGCATTTAATTGAGCAATGAACAATTTGTGAATCAGGCAGCTTTCAGAATCACAGCAGATTCACAGAGGCTCTGGGGGTTGCCTCGAAGTAAAAACCAATTTATAGACCAAAAAAAAAAGGTGTAGTGACATACAGGAACCGGAAGTGGTGTACAGAAACACTGAGATTGGTTACAACTGGTCGTTTGCCTTATTTGAACACAGTTTGAACAGTCAGCAGTCTGTGAGTGGTTGAAGTATGGCTGCTGGGATTGGGTAACACTCAAGTATTGTTAGAGGTGCACACTACTAGATTAGGTTTTCAATCTTGTCTGATTATTAAGGTAGGTTACAGTTCACCCACAAGGACTCAAATGAAGAAGTACAGAGTCCTTCTCAGGCCATATTTAGTTTGCTTTAACACTTTGTAGCAAAATTCACTGGAAGGATTGTCCAGACATGCTATCTCCAAACCCCCTCCCAATCTTATCTAATTGAGATTTTGCTGGTACCATTCTACTGAAACACTTTTTAAAGCCATCAGTGATCTCTATGTTATTAAATCCAATGGTCAATTATTGCTTCTCATCTTAAAAGATCATCCTTTAATGGACTTTCTTCAGTTGGTTTCCAAGACAACACTGTCTTGGTTTCCTTTATCTTCACTGGTTACTTCTTCTCAGTCTCCTCAGTGGACCCTTCTTTTCTACCCAGTTTCTTAATTTTGGATCACTTCATGGAGTCCAATCATTGGTCCTCATTTGTATCCACACATACTCCCTTGTTATCCCATCTGGTCCCATGGCTTTAAAATCAATCTACCTGCCAATGACTAACACATTTATATTATTACTCAAACTCCTTTACAAACTCAAAACATATATATCTATTGGCCTCTTCGACATCTCTTGAATTCCATCCAATAGCCATCTCAAACGCATTGTGTCTCTGATCAGACTCCTTATCCACCCTCTCCACCCAGGCACCTTCACTGGTAGTCTTTCTCAACTTAGGGGATGGCAACTCCATCTTTTCACATGTTCAAATAAAAACACTTGAAGTTATTCTTAAGTATATTTTCCCCTTTCACTTTACATCCAATACATTATGACATCCTCCTAATTCTGGTTGGGAGAAAATTATTCATGACCTCTCCCATTTCTGCATGTTTTAGGAGCAGAGACATTGACAGCCTTTGCTGCTAAGTTTTCAAGGATGTTTGTAAAGAGGACAGCTTGGTAGCTAGAGATATTGCTTTCTTCTGAAGTGGAGGGCAGGTTTGCTTACTGTTCAGTATGAGAAAGATAATGTCTGTGTCTGGAGCAAATTTCAGACAGCTTTGCTTGCAGCACATTGTAAAACATCTAGGCTCCCTAAATTCAGGGTTCCTTGGCTGCCGCACACATCTGTTGCATTTGCAACATTAATCTGCTTTTCTGTATTTCCTCTGTATGACTTGTGGAGCCAGGAGGACGGACACAAACACAAAAATCTTTCTCCCTGTTTAGTGAGTCATAAATTAGTGTCTTTGACCCAGGAAGTTTGTGTCACCTGCCAGCATTTACAAAACAATGCCCCAAGTAGGGCAAACTTTTAGATGCTTCACAGTTCTTGGCAGTGTATTCTGGATGCAGAATGTCTTTAGTCTTTTATCAGTGGAGAACCAGAATGCTCCTTTTAAAACAAAAGCCAGATTTCCTCATCCCTTTGTGCAACTCCTGCAGTAACTCCCAATCGCATTCAGAAGAAGAGATATAAATCCCTATAACAGCCCTCTAAGTTCTCCACGACTTAGACTCTAGTCACCTCCCTGACATCCCCCCAGTCACATCCGTGACCTTACTCTCTTTGGCCACTCTGCTTCAGGCACTTGGCTGTCATTTTTCTTTTGCCTGCATTCTGTTTTCTCAAAAGACCTGGAGAAACCTCTATTACCTTCTTTAAGTCTTCACTTAAAGCCACCTGCTCAATGAGGCCTCCTTTGACCATCCTATTAAAAATTACAACTGCTCCCCTAGTCTCTCTGCAATGCTCCTGTACCCCATTGTCATTCTCTGCCTGTTTTCATTTTTTGTTGACAGGGTCTCACTCTGTCACCCAGGCTAGAGTGCAGTGGCTGAATCATGACTCACTGCAGCCTTGACCTTTCAGGCTCAAACAATCCTCCCACCTCAGTCTCCTGAGTATCTGGGACTACAGGCATGAATCACTGTGCCCAGCTAATTGTTTTATTTTTATTTTATTGGGATGGGGGGATCTTTGCCTCCCATACTGGTCTCATAATCCTGTTTATAGTTTTATAACCTTCTGTGCCAAATTCTGATGCCTTAAAATATCGAGCAGTGAGAAATATAAAACCCAGACAAAAATGTATGTTGACAATTCTGAAGACATTTCTATTTTTATTTTACAATAATTTTAATGATAGCTTGCTAAAGATTTCCTTAAGTAACATGAACATGAAAAAGACTTTGAACTTATTAACTTAATCTATGAGCACTCTTTTATTTATAAGCCAATTTTGTAGTGACAACATGTAACGTAATACATGTGCCTACACATAAACACATCTAGATGCATATACACACAAAGACCCAATAGCGTTTACCTGGGAACTAAAGCTATAGCAATACAAACTTACCAGTCTGCAAACATGTCCACATGGCTGAACTTGGTTAACCTTGATAGGTAATCCACTGAAGGCTGTGAATCAAAATTTTAGGTAAAGCCGTTTCTGTGGCAGTTTAATCTTTAAAGGCCAAACTTCTCCAGACTCCAAAGAACACGGGTCAAACAGCACCACAGGAGAACACCACATACTAACCTGGTCCAACAGCAGCACAAAAGCCTGGATACATGGAATTTCAATCCGCTTTCCCATTCAATAGCAACTCCAAATTCAAACTATACTGGTGCCAAACAGTCTTACAAAAGAGTTATCAGTTTATCAAATTCTAATTTCCCATGACTATGCAAACAGACACATGCAAACAGTCACTAAAACACTATGCAACTGCTTCAGGATCAAACAGCCCCAAAAGTGTGCAAACTGAAAGAGTTGGGGTGCTTCATCTCTCCATTGGTTAAACTCAATAAACCTGTAAGTGAAAATTCCTTCAGAATTTCTCAAACGGAGAGGAGCTGATCCCATTGTCTGGTACCCACAAAAGACACTCACTTGCCTGGATACACATACAATGAAAAGCCCCCAAGGGTGTCCATACTGGAACAATCAGGATACTTCCCTCTCTTCATCAGTTGGGCTTGTTCAACCTGCAAGTGGAAATTCCTTTAAAAATTTCTCAAATTGAGAGGAGCACATCCTTCTGTCTGAGCCCACAAAAGACAGTCACCTCTCTGGATGTCAAATTTCAAAGGCAGTTTTTCCAAGGCAATCAGGAACATGGAGAGAGAGGGAACTCATCTCCAGCCAATATTGGGTAAGTAGCTGCTTAGGAGAGCTTTGAGACTCCTGGTCCATGGCAGGCGAGCCAAAGTGTTCCTGACTGGAGAACCAAAATCTTACTGAAACACCAGGGGTGTGGTCTAGGTCCTGCAGCTCACTGCACAGAAAACCAATCAATATCACCGCCAAGGAAGAAGACTGAATTGGATGCTGTAGCAGAGGCGATGGGAGCTCAGTCTCAAATCAATCTCCCTGAGCAACTAAAATTAGGAGTTTACATAGCACGGAAGAAATGTAACAATGTGTAGCAAAACAGGAACTCAAGAGACCTAAGGAAGCAATCATAATTTATGAGAAGCCTGGTGTCCCATTGTCTGAATGGGATCATCTGATGAGTTTCAATTCTTTGATGCTTTTTGAGGGAGGTAGGTGTCCTTTACTAAGGAAGAAATTCATATAAAACAAATGAAAGTTTCAAGCTTTAAGACCAGAGAGGTGAATTTCTATGTTTATGCAAAAAACTGTCTACGGGACTACAAGGGAGGTTTCAATCCAGTGCCAGTGCTAGCTCCAGTCTGCCGCAAATCTGCCTATTCTTCTGGCAAACTCTGTGTCAGGACCTTGGCCAGGAGAATAGCTTCCTCTCCCATCTGTGGGCTCCTCTCCCATCTGTAGGGCTGCTGAGCTTGGCAGTTTCTTAGACCACTTCAGTTCTGAGCAAACTTTCAGACCAGCTCTGGAGTCTCTCTAGAACTCAGCCCGTGCTTATAAGGTGCAGTGGGATAAGGCTGGAACTAGATGCCTTCCTCTCAGAAACACAAGCTATCTGACAGAGTGGTTACTCTTTAGGACTCCAGCAGGGGATTCTCCAAGTCCACTTCTCTGATGTGTCTAGTCTGTGGATCAAAACGGAAAGGTTTAGCCTTATGTGTCATGGCCTCAGACTCTCTGGGCCTGGCTCAGTTCTGGTATCAGTCCCACCATACTCAGTATTAGTCATAAGTGACTTCCCGAAACACTCATGGCAGCTTGGATTCTGGGACAGACATGGGCTCTCTGAATGGAAGCAATGAATTCTGGTTTCACAGGTGCTGAGGTTATGCTACTCCGCTTTGGGCTTTTCAGGCTGTGTGAGAGACCTGTGATTCTAGGCATCTCCAGCTGGCTACCCCTGAATGTTCTTCCGTCATTTGGGAGTCTGCAGGTACATCATGAGGTCATGGGGAGTAGACACCTAGGAGAGCCATTTGCGCATGGCCCCACTTTCAGAGAGGGTCCCAAATTTGAGATTTCAGCGTTATCACCCAATGGTACAGAAACGCAAGACAGAATGGAGGAAACACTTTCACCATAAATTACACACTGCCAAGAGTCCACTCTGAATTAATTAATGTTTTTTAATTCTTGTTATGTTTTTGTGAGTAGAACAATAGTATTGCATGGCATTTTTGTCATCATAAGCATTCATTTATAAAATATACACATTTTAAAACTATTATCAGTGTTTTGGTCTATCTTTGTTGGTATACTTTGTACTACAAAATGGCAATGAACCGGCCATCTTTGAACCCCTGTAACACCCTGAAACTCTTGTTCATGGCAGAGAATGGGGACTGCATGGCTATGGGTCTATGGGAGGCTGGTGGAGCCTCACCCTCTGAGTACTCTAACAATGGGTCAAGGGTCACTGGGATGCTTCATTCATATCCATGTTCTAACCTTTAGCAATGTGCAACTAGGATGCAGCAGCCATCTTAGGAAGACATCTGATAGCTGTTGGCACCTATCCATAAAATCTTAAAACCTTCTAGGGTTTTTGTGGAGACTTGCCTTTATGGGCAAAAATACTGACAGCACAATTTAAATGGATCCCAGAAAAGGATGAGGGTCTCTGGAGTTTGAGATAAACAACATTCTGCCTCTGTAGAGAAAACCTTGACACCAAGGTGGAATCTTGAAGCTTTTACAGAGGAAGAAAGGGGATGTTTAGGTACTTCCTGGAGACAGCAAGTCATGCCAAACTGTTCTGGGTTGGTGATGAGGTTTCAATGCCTCCAGAGAAATCAGAAAGTGGTATATGGTTTTAGTTAGATCAGGGAATTGGGAAGGTGTAGGATCCACAGGACACACTTTCTTGGTTTGGGCATCCTAGAACATTTGAAAGCTCTCTGATATGTTCTAGTTCTCTTAGAGTCTGAAGAAGAGAAAAACAGAAACTTTGGCTATACTATGAATCAATAGGGGACTCTCATTATTGCTCCTAAATATTTTCCTTCTGATTTTTTAATCTCCTGTTCCCGATTTTTTCTACCCCAAATTCAGCTTTCATTATTTTCTTAGTCCCTGCTAATGCATTCTCTAAATCCGTGTCCTAAAACTGTGGTTAAGAAAGACACCCTATGCCTTCTTTCTTTATCCTTTGTGACCAAAAAGCTGATCTGGGCACCTGTCTAACTTCCTGAAAGAGAGGAAAATCAGATGGGAGGTATATTAGAGATTGTCTAGTCTCAAGAAACTAAGTCCTGGAAAGTGGACACATGATTGCATGTACAAAACTGAGAACCCAGACGTTCTGTATCCTAAGCCATCGTTCTTTGTTTTGTAAGATTCTGGTTTCTGCTTTGTGGTGAATTTTGCATATTGTGCCTCCAGATATTTCATCGTGATTTCTTCCTCTTGAGACTTCAGTTAAATTAGTTTACAGAAATATTTGATCTGGAAACTGTTCTCTCCCTCTGGCCTGGTACTGGTTTGAATATCTCGAACAACAAGTTCTATTATGTTAAGGAAAAGTTTGATTGATTCATCATGAAATGTTTTTTTTCCCCTTTCTAGCCCAACATATTATTTCTCTAATTATACTTATCATCAGAAAATGTGGAAGTTCAGTAACCATCAGAAATCTGAAATACAAGTCATACTTCATGGAGAATGACACCAACAGTATTTTTCCTGTATTGCATTTATCTTTTTTTTTTTTTTGTAAAACTCCTTAATTGAGGTACGATTGACATACAAAAAGCTGTATGTGTTTAATGTATAAACCTTGATGCATATAGAGGAACACATACTCATGAAAGTATGACCACAACCTATGTCATAAACATACTCATCACCTCCAAAAGGTTTGTCTTCTCTATTTTTCATCTTTATTGTGCGTATGTATGCTTGCGTTTGATAAGACCATTTAACATGAGATCTGCCATCTTTCTTTCCAAATTGGCAGGAGACCTGTCTCTGATGCTGCTGAGGCACTTTAAAAATCACTATATAGAAAAAGTGGATGCTGTAAAACTGGACATCAGCAAAACGTCAGAATGGGACTTTCTAGCACTTATCCTCATACAGAAACATCAATTTAACCTACTAGCTGTGCAATTTAACTACTATCCTGTGAAATGCCTTCACAGGAGCTAAGTAAACCAGGTGAAATGGTACAGAATCTTTGTGTAGCAGAGAAATAAGAAAAGATGAATTGAAGAGCATAAGAAGAACAATTTCACATTACCTGTGTCACCCCTGCCACACCAGGCAGCAGAGCACAGAGAGAGGCAATCTTTGTGTAGAAGAATAAAAGGGAAGTGGGCACTGAACTTTGCCTTGGACTCCAACACAGAGCCTGCTTCAGTAAAATCCAGTAATAGGTATGCCCCTATGGCCCCAAACTCTAGGCTGGTACCTGCAATCTAAGCCAGAGCAGATCCCATAGCCCAGGCTCCAGGCTGGCCTGGTGGACTTGGGTTTTGGGTATATCCTAATGTCAGGTCTACCCCAGTGCCGTAGGTATCAGATTGTCCCTGGACCAGGGCAGCCACAGTGACTCTAGGCTCCGGACTACTCCCAGGACCAGTCTTGCCTCCACAATTCCAGGTTTCAGATGTAGCCAAGGACCAGGCTGGCCTCTGCAACTTTAGTCACCAGACCAGTGTCCATAGATCCAAGCTATAGGCTGGCCCCTGTGGATACAGGATCTAGGGCAGCGTAGCACTAGGCTAGCCCCAGCGGTCGAAGGCCCCAAGTCAACTGTAGGTTTCAGTCCAGCCCAGAACTAGACTGTCTCACACAAATCCAGGATTCAGGCACACCCCAGTTCAAGGTTGGCAGCCCTAGACCTATCCCTTAGCCAGGTATCTGGCAAGCCTTGACAGATCCATGCTCCAGGCCTGCCTAGGGCTAAGGGAGTTTCTGCCACCCCACTCTCCAGGCTAGTTCCTTGATCCCATGCTCCAGCAGACCCAGGGTCCAGGCCCTTCACAGTTGACTCCAGTATTGGGCTGGTGCCTACAGACCCAGTATCTAGGACTGCCTCTGTGGACCTAGGTTCCAGTATACTTTCTACAGCCCTAGGACCCAGACAGTCTTTGTAGAGTTAGTCTCCATGCTAGCTTCTGAAGACCTTGTTTCTAGGCCAGATCTTACATACCCAGCCTCCAGACCATTCCCCAGACTGTAGGCCAGCCCCTGTGGCTACAGGCACCAGTCTAGCACCTATGGTCTCAGGCTCTAGACTGGCCCCACCTGACCCCAGCGCTAGGCCAGCTTCAGGCTCCAGAATGGGTTTTGTGACCCAGGATCCAATATACTCAGGTCCTAGCTGTGCTCTAAGCATACCCAGGTAAAGGCCGACTTCACCAGACTCTAATGCTAGGCTGACCATCTTGGACCAAGGCTCTACGACCATCTCTGAAGACTCAGGCTCCAGGTGAGCCCCTGTCTACCAAGATCCCAGGCCCATTTCTCCAGATTCAGGCTCCAGTCCTGTACCAGTACCAGGCCAGTCCCCATGGATTCAGATTCCAGGCTCATCCCAGCAGACTCAGACACTAGGCCCATCCCAAAACCTGGCCAGCTGCTGTAGGCGCAGGCTCAATGCCCACCTCATAGCCATGTTAGACCCTGTGGACCCAGGCTTCAGTCCAGCACCTAGTGGTACAGCCTCTATGCCTGCCCTTATAGACATAGGCTTTATGTTCATCCCCCATAGCCAGTGAAAGGATCCACCCCAGTGGATCCAGGCTTCAGGCCCAACTGTACAGACCCAGGAACCAGGCCTACCACATGCTGACACAGGCCCCAGGCCAGCCTGCCTGAGCACTTTGGCAACAAGTTCACCTGCAGACCACAATGGACACCCTACCAACAACTGCTGAATGACTGGGAAAGGGATTTTCCAGACAAAGCCACTAGGCAAAGACTAGAATAAGTTTCTTGTTTTTCAAATGTGCAGACACTAATGCACAGCCTAAAAATCAAGATCAAGAACAGAGAAAAAAATGATACCACCAAAGGAAACAAATAGTAACCAATAGCTGACCCTAAAGAAATAAAGGTTTATGAACTGTCTGACAATGAATTTAAAATAATTATCTTTAAAAAGCTCAGTGAGTTACAAGAGAACACAGATAGATGACTAAAAAGAATCAGAAAAATAACACATGAACTAAACTTAGAAGGAAATTATTGTGAAGCCTGAAATATTGGATCTAATCTATATAAATAGAGGCATAAGCCTGGAGGGAATAAAATCAGGAGGGACAGCTGGGCTTGGATCATTTAGTAGGTAGGTGTAATGGAATGAGCTGAGGTTTTAGGAATAGTGATTTCCTTTTGCTATTGGTGCTCTCCCATCACCTCATGTTTTCAAATATTTATTGCCCAAATCTATCTCTGCAGCAACGACCTGTCATCTAAGTTCCCGATATTAATATTTTGTGGCCTTTTTGACATCTACTCTTGGATATGTCAGAGGCATTTCACACTTAGCCCCTTCAAAACCAGAGTCATCAAATTTAATTGTGTCCCTCTTTCTGTGTTCCTGAATCTGACAATTGTGTCATTACCCATTTGACTAGTCAAGTTAGTATCCAGTGAATAGTTCTCAGCTTCTTCCTTTATCTCATATACTGTGTTTTTAAAAACTGTAAAACATTTTCTACATGCAAAAGCAGTTTATGACACCCTATATTTCATATACTAAACATCCATGTATTTCCTTCCCACCTTAAGAAATAGAACACTACAAATCGTTAGAGGCGTACAGTGTGTCCCTCCTTCATCTTATCTCCCTTCCTCATCCTCATGGACAACCACTAAATCGAAATTTGTTTTAAAATTATTAGTGTCTTACACTTATTTAGGGACATATACGTATGTTGTAAGATTATAAATAGCAAACTGTTTAGTTTTGCTTGTTTTGATTTTATATAAACACATCCAGCTGAATGTGTTCTTCTGTAATTTGCACTACTTTTTTGAGGTTTATTGTAGTTGATGAAATTGTGTATCCACTTTTACAGTTAGAGAGAATTCACTGAAGAAATCAACTGCTTATGCACATTCCGGGGATTTCTACTAAAAGCAGTGACAAGTTTTGCTATGAATTTCCTTGAATATGTTTCCTGGTACACATGTGCAAGGGTATCTCTCAAGTATAGACTTAGAAGAGGTAATGGACAACTTCAGAAATAGATTTGAGCAATGAATATTTGAAAACATGAGGCAATAGGAGAACAACAAGAGAAAACGAAAATGCGTAATCTCCCTTATTATAATAGATATTGCCATATTATTTTACAAAATTGTTGTACCACCATTCACTTCCACCAGTGAGAAATGAAAGTTCTCATTATTCTACATCTTCATCAAAGCTTGGTATTATCCATATTTTAATGTTTGACAATCGTGTGGGTGTGAAATAGCATGCTATTGAGGGTTTAAACAGTAGTTTCCTAATTACTAATGGGATTGAACCCTTTTTCACACTTCATTCTCTAAAATAGTTGTTTATGTCTTTTGTTCATTTTTCTTTTCTTCTTCTTTTTTTTTTTTTTGACGCAGTCTCCTCTGTCACCTGGGCTGGAGTGCAGTGGCGTGGTCTTGGCTCACTGCAACCTCCACCTCTTGGGTTCAAGTGATTCTCCTGCCTCAGCCTTACGAGTAGCTAGGAATACAGGCACACACCACCAGGTCTGGCTAATTTTTGTATTTTTTTTTTTTTTTTTGTAGAGACGGGGTTTCAACATATTGGATGCGCTGGTCTGGAACTCCTGACCTCCTGATCCACTGGCCTCTGCCTCCTAAAGTTTTGTTCATTTTTCTTCTGGATTATTTTTCTTTTCATTATTAACTCTAGAAGTATTTTAATATTGTAGACATAAATTGCTTATTCATGATATGTGTTAAACATGTATTCTGAGTTTCTTCTTGATTTTTCATTCTCAGGTGTCATAAAGAACAGGAGTTGTTAATTTTAATTTTGTCAAGTTCATTAATCTTTTTATACCATTAGAAAACCTTTCATAATATATATATATATTTTCTTTCTTCCAAAAGTTGTGAAGGTTTGCTTTTACCATTCAAGTTTATAATTGGGAACTATTTTTTGTATATAGCTAGAAGTAGGTATCACTTTCTATTTTTTGTATATGGATAACAAATTACTCCAGGGATGCTGACTGAATTGTTCATTATTTCTCCGCATATCCGTACTGCATGGTTTGCCACGTAAGACTGTTATGGGTTGAAATGTGTCCCCTCAAAATTCACATGTTATAGTCCTAACCCTTACTACCTCAAAATGTGACCTTATTTGGATATACGGTTCTTGTTGATATATTTAAAGTGAGGTCACACTGCAGTAGGATGGGTCTATAATCCAGTACCCCTGATATCCTTAGAAAAGAGGAAAATTTAGACATAGAGACACACACAGAGGAAGGATGATGTAAAGACCCATAGAAAAATCATGGCCAACTTCAAGCCAAGGAGAGAGTCCTGGAACAGATCTTTCCCTCATGGCCCTAACAGGTCACCAACTCTGATGACATCTTGACCTTGGGCTTTGAACCTCCAGAACCGTGAGATAATGCATTTCTGTTGTTTAGGCCATACAGCCTGTGGTAATTTATTACCCCTAAGAGACTGTCAAGTCTGGATTTCATGATCTAATCACCCAACAAAGCCCCATCTCTTCATGCCAGCACTTTGGAGATTAGGATTTAAACATATGAATTGTGGGGCATGCAAAAGATTCACACCATAGCACAAACTAATACAAAGGTATTTTCATTTAATTTGTGAGTCTGTTTCTACTCTCTCTGTTCTGTTCCAATGGTATATTTTTTCTGTATATTCACCAAATACTGTCTTAATTTTGAGTTTTCCTAGTTATTAGCATATCTTAACATTGATTTATGTCTCATTTTCATGTCTTTAACAAAATAATTTTCTCTATAAATGGTTAAATCATTTTTACATTTATTTCTAGGTAAATAATGTTTTTTTATTTTAGCCATTATAAAATAATTCTGGGGGTATTACATTTTGTGATATTACTGACTAAGCTAAATTCATTGTTTTGGAAATATCAACCTTAAACCTAGCCAATTTACCACACTACAATCATTCTAATATTTTCTCTATAAATCTTGTTAGTTTCAAAAATAGATGATGATGTCATCTATGGATATTTCATGAATGTGCTTTGTTCCCTTCTTTTCAATCTTCAAATATTATCTTTTACTAATTTTTCTTATCACACAGCATTGGCTAAAATAAATTTTATTTATCAGTAAATAAAGGCAGTAGCAGTGAGCACTCCTCTATTCTCCCTCATTGTAAAGGAAATACTTATGCCGATTCACTATTTCACATGATGTTCCCTGTGAGATTTTTGAAGTTGCCCTTAATCTGGCTAAGAAGCCTTCTGGTATGCTTATATTTATATATTTGATAGTTATAGGTGCAGCCAAGATAAAGTAAGCCATTTATAGCCCATTAATTCTACCAATTAAAGCAAAATCCTTTGGGGAAAAAAAAAGCAGCATCCTGAACATCTACCCTGGCCACTGTGGAATAACACAGAACTAATTTATACTCCTGCCTGAAAATCCTGGAGAAGTGGACAAAATGTACTAAATGGTTTTCAATATACTGAGAATTAGTCAAAGAAGGACAGTTATCCTTGAGAAACAGAGAAACAATGATGCAAACTCTATGACTCCCCCAGCTTACTGCCTGAAGAGAGGCTCTAGGCCATGGTGCAGAGAAAAGAATCCAGGCAAACCTCAGTAGCAACTGAGTTGAGGAAAAGGAACTGAGCTCTGGGGAGCCAATGGGTTTAGCTTTCGAAGGCAGGAGAGGACTGTACAGAGAGGGTCCCCATGAATCTTCATATGAGTAGTGATCTGCACATGCATATGAGTAGTGATCTGCACATGCATGTGAGGAAATCACCTAAGTCAGGGAAATCAGCTACCCAAAAAGATTAGAAGGAACAATCCCTGGAGATCTTACAGGGCTGGGAATAGTTGCTGTTCCCACCAGACCTTGGGAAAACATCATAATTCCTGCGGCATTGAGTACAATACTGAAAAGAACATTGCCTCAGCAATAGGGAAATATTAGCTCTATAATATACAGGCAAAACATTACAAGAAAAGAAAACTACAGGCCAATATAAACATAAATGCAAGATCTAATAGGTAAATACCAGGAATGCAAGATTGGTTTAACTTTTGAAAAATATATCACTGTAATAAGCCAATTAGAAAAATTAAAATTTCTATATGTACATAGAATCATCTCAACAGACATAGAAAAAGCATCTGGTAAGCCTGACATCTATTTCTAACAATGTCAGCAACCTAGGAATAAAAGGAAACTTCTTCAATCTCATGAAGATCACTTATGAAAAATTACAGGTAACATCATACTTAATGGTATCGGCATTCCCAAGACTAGAAAAAAGGCAAGAATGTCTGCTCCAGCAGATTCTATTCACCATTGGGCTGGATTGTTGGGATTCACTCAGGAGGATGACAGAAATATTAAAGGGAAATATTAGGGAAAGTTATAGGCAATAGTCACAAACCTTTTTGGAAGACCAAAAGGTTATATTGCTCATAATAATTGAACAGGCTGAAAGCAGCCGGTTTTTACCTTAGAGCATTAGGTCATAGGGTAAATAATAGGAAAAATCGAGGCTTCCCCAGTTAAGTCTGTTTACTCTACCTCCATTAACTAATCTGTGAGCCAGATGGCCCTTTCAAGGGGAGGTTGACCAAGGTTGTTGTCCCCTAATGGTATTTGCTTTAAACCAGGGCACCTGGGCTTTAATCACTAGTAGAACTACTTTATTCACCATGTTAATTATCCACAAGTGTGGATAATTATGACTCAAGTCATAGGATCATGGCAACACCTGGTGGCACACTTGTCCAGGCAACTAGATTCTGTGGCACTTGGATGGCCTCCCTGTTTCAAGGTGCTAGCTGCCACCATCCTACTGGTGCAAGAAGCGAATACACTGACTTTAGGACAGCAACTGACAATCTGGGTAACACACTCAGTTATAACTTTGATGGACCAAAGGGGGAACCACTGGTTATCAAATCCGAAAATGACTCGATACCAAGGGCTCCTACGTGAAAATCTCAGCTTAACTTTAGAGACTGTGAACACCCTAAACCCGCCTTCCTTGATCCCCGTTGAGTCAGTGCCAGGAGGCCACCTTGATTGCTGTGTGGATGTGCTAGATGAAGTGTCCTCAAGCAGTAGAGATTTGACAGACTGACCCCTTGGGGACCTGGACATTGAGTATTTTACTGATGGGAGCAGTTTTACACTAGAGGGGGTCTGCCGAGCGGGGCATGCAGTGGTGACTTTGGACTCAGTAGTACAGGTGAAGTCTTTGCCTACAGGAACTTCTGATCAGAAGGCAGAGCTGATAGCTCTGACAAGAGCTCTCTGGCTAGCAAAAGACCAAAGAGCAAATATTTACACAGATTCCAAATATCCTTTTGCCTCTTTGCATGTTCATGGGAGATTTACAAAGAAAGAGGACTCTTAACTGCAGGAGAAGAGGAAATAAAATACAAGGAAGAAATTCTACAGCTCTTAGATGCTGTATGGGTCCTAAAACAGGTGGCAGTAATGCACTGCACAGGGCACCCAAAAGCAGGAACACTAGAAGCAAAAGGAAACAGGAAGGCAGACGAAGAGGCACAATGGGCAGCAATGGCAACTCTGCCTTCTAGAGTAGAAGCCTTAGCTATGCCTCTCCTCCCGGAAATCCCCTCCTGGAGACCCCAAGCTACACTTCAAATGAAAGAACCTGGTTTGCCCCAGAGACTGGGAATTACATTAGAGGAGGGTGGTGAAAATTCTCTGATGGGAGGCTAGCCACACCTGAAATGGTGGCCCCCAGGTTTGTGAAACAGTTCCAACAAGGAACTCGTATGAAAACAATGGCACTAGAAAAATTGCTAAGACGCCATTGCTATGTGCCACAGCTCACTGCCATTACCTGAGGAGTTTGTGAACAATATCTAACATGTGCCAAGAACAACCCTCAGCACAGGCCTACCCAGCCCCCGGGAATTCTGGAGATGGGAGCCACATCCTGTGAAAATTTGTTTCTGGATTTTAACGAGCTGCCTTGAGCAGGGGCTCTCGGTACATGTTGGTGTTCATTTGCACCTTTTTGGGGTGGGTTGAGGCTTTCCCGACCTGGATAGAGAAGGCACGAGAGGTAACCAAGGTGTTATTAAAAGACCTTATTTCCAGATTTGGACTAACCCTTACTCTGGGGTCAGAAAATGGACCAGCATTTATGGCTGAAATAGTTCAGGACTTCACTTGGCTATTAAAAATAAAATGGAAGTTACACACAGCCTACTGGCTGCAGAGCTGAGGAAAAGTGAAGTGTACGAACTGGACACTCAAGCAGCTGCTGAAGAAACTTTGTCAGGAAACTCATCTGAGGTGGGATCAGGTCTTGCCCATGGTGTTCCTCTGAGTCAGGTGCACCCTCACCAAACAAACTGGGTATTCGTCCTATGAGATCTTATTTGGCCCGCAAACCCCAATTATAAGTCACATTATAGGTGATCTCCATGAGCTAGGAGAACTAACCTTTAAGGAGGCAAATGCGGGTTTAGGTATGGTCATGCAAAAACTGCATGGCTGGGCATGGGAAAGAATGCTAAATTGGAAAACATTTTCCTCCCGCTGTGGTGAGACTCCCATAAGACTTGGATAAAGTGCCCAGCAGACTGTCGCATCTGGCATACAAAAGTCCCAATAACTTTTCATCTTGACCATTCAGTTTCCAGGGGTCTATAAGTCTGGGGGCCCCTGATGGAGACGTCACTACATCTGTGAAGATATTTTGTCTGGGGAGGGAGACTCTAGTGCTGGAAGTTTGTCCTTTGAGGAATTCAGGGAGTGTGGAGGAAGCAAGGGTTTCTGGTCAAAGGGGCAAGACAGTGCAGACACACTCCAGAAACCCAGAGGTAATAGCAGAAAGTCTGCTAGGAGGAGCCACTGACAGTTTACTGGACAATCTTAAAGCTGCATGATGCCAGGATGGCTAACCTTCTCGGTCACTCGTGCCTTATACTTGTGGTCTTTCTAGTTCTTGCCTTGTTTGCTGGCCTTGAAAAGAGTAGTGCACCAGTCCCATTGCTCCTTCAAACCCCCATTCCCTGATCTGCCTTCATCCACCAGGTTTGCGTATTCTCCCAGGTGCCCCGCAGCAAAAGAAATTAAACAAGACCAAAATAAATGGAGAAATATACCTTGTTCAGGATTGGAAGATTCAACAATGCTAAGATGCTAATCATCCACTATTGAGTTAACTATTTTTACACAATTAACACACACTTTACACAAACACACAAACTTTGATCCAGGTATTGCACCATACAGAAAAATAAAAATAAAACTTAAAATCAATTGTAGACTTAAACCTAAAACTATACAACTTCTAGAAGAAAACTTAGAAATGATTTTTGTGATCTCAGATTTAGCAGAATTCTCTGATATAAAAAACAAAAGCATGATCCACAAAGAGAAATATAGAGAAATGAACTTCATCAAAATTGTAAACTTTTCCCTCCCTCCCAAAACAGGACTAAGGGGATGAAAGGACAATCACTCCTGTGGGGAGTTGTAAAAATGTATATATACCTTTGAAACTTCAGGTCTAGTCCTCTGGTCATCTCCCGTGACACTAAATGACTTGTTTTCTTCAGTCTTTGTGGAACTCATGATGAGTTCAAAGAGAATATAACTAATGTCTACTAGTGGGTAAGATGGAGAAACAAGGATTGAGTTTATTCTGCCATGTGGAATGTCTAAAAAAAAAACAAAAAAAGACAAGATCTATGAAATAACAACTTTCAATCATTGGACATCAGGCTGTGTTTGACCTCATCTCTGATATCTGAGAAGAAAATCATATGAGGTAACCCCTATGGCTATCTAGCTTCCTGTATGGAGTTTGCAAGGCATATCTTAGGAAGGAGAAACAGGCAGAGTCTAGCAGTTTCCCTGAGCGGAGAAGACAAGTTGGGAGTCTGGGGAGGCCAAGATGACTGGAGCTTGTATGGCAGAGTACTAGGGAGAAGAAAGCCACAGGAGCACACAGTATCAGAGATCTGCAGTGGGTATCCTTTGAGATTTCAGCTTGATCAATGCATTAGTGGAATGAAACTGTTGAAAAGGAACAGGAAAAAGAAGTACCCAAAAGGAACAGATGTAACAATTTCTGAGGCTTATACAGGACTGGGAATAGTTTCAGTTCACAAAAATCTGACTAGAAAATGTCACAATTCATGAAGTATCCGGGAGACACCTCTGAAAGGTATTTCTTCCATAGTCGGACAAAATTAGCACTAGTTCTGCTCCCACCTGACAAATAAAAGCAAACTTTGAAATTACAAAATGGTTTTCATGTAAAATATCAAGGTACTAGAACAAAGCTCAAGAATATTGACGGGAATGTAAAAATTTCTGGCACTCAAAGTTGTGAAATTAACAAAGCTTGATAACTAATCAAAAAATCAGCAAGCACTTAAAAAGTGGATAAATATGACCTATAATGACTGGAAACATCAGTGAATAGAGACAGGTCCAGAAGTGAGAGACATGATAGAACTAGTAGTCAGAAATATTAAAAGTCATTACCTTGAATTTCTTGCCAAAATGGAGTAACAGGAACTGGATTTCCCCCTAGTCTGAAAACAAAGTGAAACAAAAATCGGCAAAATATATGAAACAATGCTTTGCAAGGAACTGGACATCATTCAGATAAAGACAGTGACAATTGAAATGCATCCTATAATCCACTGTAGCAGGCTACCTTGAGGGATTCCAGGCCAGTGTCGCAGGTAAGGCAGCAAGACAAAGCTAGTTGGAATTCCAGATTTGAGGAGACAAAGCTGAGAGACCAGGGTGACAAGAGGTCACAGGTCACAGATATGGTGGGAGACCCGCACAGAGAGGGAACTCCAGATATATGAAGAGGGTTGCCCTAAAGCTTCCAGCTGTGTACTAATCAGAGTAGCAGCTGAGAAAACTTCCCAAGGCCAGGAAAGAACCACCCTAAAACTGTCATCGTCGAACTTTCCTCCAGCCCTCTCCCTGTAACCCTTTTAGGGATCCCCGTTTTCTCATTTCTAGATTAAGGACTTTAGCTCAGATCAAACTTGTATTGTTCGTGTGAATTGGTTCCTCTGAGCTTTTTAAAAAGGATTCCAGATCCCACCCTCACAGACTCTGATTCAGTATGTCGGGGTGTGGCTATGGAATCTGCACTTTTACCTGCCTCACCCCGCAACTCCCCTCTCAAAGGTGCACCACATTGTTTGAACAGCTGCCTCTGTCACTGCAGGATGACCTCAATGCTTTCCTAAAGCCCCAGAACCTATGAAGGTCACCTGTGCTTGAAGCTGTGCTTGCTTACAGAAACAGACTGGATGTCAGTAACCACCATGCTACAAGATGGGAAAGGAACTCAGAAGTGCTACCCTAACCTGAATCCTTGCTAATTAGCATACCTAAATCTTTGCCCTGGGGAGAAATGCAGCTTGCTAGGCACATGTAGTGTTGGGGTGCAACAGGAAATATGAGACTGCCACACTCAGCGCTTTCTGGAAAGCCCCATCTCTTTCCCGGAATCCTTACTCTCCAACTACGTGCCCTAAAAGACCTTAGAAGCACCCCCACACTACACCCCAGGCACTTTGAGCAGGTGCTCCCCTACTCTATTCTTTGATCAGTGAATAGGTTCTGCTCTGCTTAACCGAACCCGGTCTCCTTCAATGCGCGCGAACAGCACCGGGCAGGGAAAGGACCCACCAGGGTCAAATGACCCTCTTGAGATTCCGGAAAACCCAGACGATCTCCAAGTATCTTTCCAGGAGTAAAACTCTTGGCCTTTGAAGCTGAGAAAGTGGGAGGGGAATTATCACAATGGGCAGCTGTCCAGCTTCCCATCCAAAACCGCTCTGACTTTGGGCTGAGGTCCTCCTGCCTACTGCCCTTGGCAGCCATCCCCCTAAGAACTCCAGGTCCGACCCAGGAAAAGAAAAACCACTCTCAGAACCAGAGAATCTGTCCACAGAGTGCACGTGCCGGTGCCCGCCGCTCTGGATTCACAGGTGCTGGGAAGACAGCTCTGATGTTTCTCTCAGCTGAACTTTTCCCGCCTGGAAGGGCACGCCCTCGAGCGGGAGGAGCCTGGAGAGGGACGCTCTCGCTGGCCAAAGGACGAAGAGTCTCTGGAGGCTGTTTTTCTCTCATTGGATGTAAATGACTCATCTGTCATTCACGTGGAAGCCAATTAACATCGCCCCAGATAGTGACGGAAGCAACCGGAAGGGATGAGAGGGAGGGCCTGCGCGCGGGTGGGTGTGTCGGAAGGCCGGGCTGAGGGAAATGCCTGCCCACCCTCCCTATTTGTCTGGAAAACTAAGCAATCAGCGCCCTGCTCCTTCCTACTCATGGGTGTCCCCTGTCTCCCGTTGGAGGCCAAGGAGGAGCTGCGGGCAGCTGGGCAGGAATGGGAGGCGCCTGGCGGTTTCGCGCTTTCCCCGACTTTGGATTCGCGCTGGCGGGAGCTGCAGGTCGAACAGCCCACCAAGGTGCTTCGGTGTGTGGCCATTGCTGCTGGTCTGCCGCTGCGGGGTGGACAGCGGTGGCGGGAAGAGCATCCAGGCGGGGTCCGTTGGCAGCAGCAGAGAGAGAGCTCCACCCGGTTGATGCAGAGGCCCAACTTCCAGTGGACTGCAAGTCTCAGAGCAGGCTGCACCCGTGTCTGCGTGAAGTCTACAGATACTTGGCCTGCTCCGCAAATGAGCTAATTACGTGGAGGGGCTGGCGAACACGGACAATGCCAGCCTGGAGGAGGAAGCGGCCAGCACTGCTTAGGCCTGGTTCTCAGGAGGCGCATTACTGAGTGCGGAACTTTTCCCTTAGGATGAAGACTCCACAGTTGGGTATCCCCAAACTGATAATCAAAGAAGTGCTTTGCATGGGGCTTGAGAAAACATCTTACTGTTTAATAATAGAACGTCTTACTGTCTAAGAAGCTGAATAGCATGAGATGCCTTCAGTATCGGGTGAGGGATGGTTGATTAAGGGGGGATGGTGACAATTATTTTGTAACTCATAGAAGGACAGATGTTTATGTAAAAGTTGATAGTTTTGGTGGAATAATCATGAGCATGTTTCTGAACTTAACGTAAAATCTAGGGAGAGCCCTAAAATCACTTCTTAAATTACATGGGTCTTGTGGTGTTTGGAAATAGCAAACTTTGGAAGTGTACTTGTAAAAAGAATGTCATACAGAAAAAGAGAAGAGGAAACCTAACGACAGCTTTCTCAAATCACTGTATTCTTGTATCTGAAAGCAGTACACGTGACTGGCACCAATATTCATCAGAGAGTAAATCATTGCAGAAGGAGACTTAATCTACTTTTCATTATAGAATCTGGAAGAAAAAGATCTATGAAAAGCAAGAGGTGCTAGAGAATGGTGGTGTCGAAAGTGACAGACATCACTGGAGGTAGAGAATTTGCTCTGGAAAAATGGGCTCCTGAGGGAGGAGCCTCTGCACATTTCATTAGCATGAAGCACCTGGTTGGCCATATGAAGAAGTCTGGATGTTGTTATAAATGTGAAATAAATTATAAATGGAGGATTTGAAGCAAGGGAGTAATACACCCTGACATTTATTTTATTTTATTTTTTATTATTATACTTTAAGTTCTAGGGTACATGTGCACAATGTTCACATTTGTTACATATGTATACATGTGCCATGTTGGTGTGCTGCACCCATTAACTCATCATTTGCATTAGGTATATCTCCTAATGCTATCCCTGCCTCCTCCCCCCGCCCCACGACAGGCCCCAGTGTGTGATGTTCCCCAACCCGTGTCCAAGAGTTCTCATTGTTCAGTTCCCACCTATGAGTGAAAACATGAAGTGTTTGGTTTTCCATCCTTGCTATAGTTCGCTAGGAATGATGGTTTCCGGTTTCATCCATGTCCTACAAAGGACATGAACTCATCCTTTTCTATGGCTGTGTAGTATTCCATGGTGTATATGTGCCACATTTTCTTAATCCAGTCTATCATTGATGGACATTTGGGTTGGTTCCAAGTCTTCACTATTGTGAATAATGTCACAATAAACGTATGTGTCCATGTGTCTTTATAATGATTTATAATCGTTTGGGTATGTACCCAGTAATGGGATGGCTGGGTCATATGGTACTTCTAGTTCTAGAACCTTGAGGAATCGCCACACTGTCTTCCAGAATGGTTGAACTAGTTTACAATCCCACCAACAGTGTAAAAGTGTTCCTATTTCTCCACCTCCTTTCCAGCACCTGTTGTTTCCTGACCTTTTAATGATTGCCATTCTAACAGGTGTGAGATGGTATCTCATTGTGGTTTTGATTTGCATTTCTCTGGTGGCTAGTGATGATGAGCATTTTTTCGTGTGTCTGTTGGCTGCATAAATGTCTTCTTTTGAGAAGTGTCTGTTCATATCCTTTGCCCAATTTTTGTTGGCGTTGTTTGATTTTTTTCTTGTAAATTTGTTTAAGTTTTTTGTAGATTCTGAATATTAGCCCTTTGTCAGATAGGTAGATTGTGAAAATTGCCTCCCATTCTGTAGGTTGCCTGTTCACTCTGATGGTAGTTTGGTTTCCTGTGCAGAAGCTCTTTAATTTAATTAGATCCCATTTGTAAATTTTGGCTTTTGTTGCCATTGCTTTTGGTGTTTTAGTCATGAAGTCCTTGCACATGCCTATGTCCTGAATAGAATTGCCTAGGTTTTCTTCTAGGATTTTTATGGTTTTAGGTCTAACACTTAAGCCTTTAATCCAACTTGAATTAATTTTTGTATAAGATGCAAGGAAGGGATCCAGTTTCAACATTCTACATATGGCTGGCCAGTTTTCCCAGCACCATTCATTAAATAGGGAATCCTTTCCCTATTTCTTGTTTTTGTCAGGTTTGTCAAAAGTCAGATGGTTGTAGATGTGTGGTATTATTTCTGAGGGCTCTGTTCTGTTCCATTGATCTGTACCAGTACCATGCTCTTTTGGTTACTGCAGCCTTGTAGTATAGTCTGAAGTCAGGTAGCGTGATGCCTCCAGCTTTGTTCTTTTGGCTTAAGATTGTCTTGGCAATGCAGGCTCTTTTTTGTTTCCATATGAATTTTAAAGTAGCTTTTTTCCAATTCTGTGAAGAAAGTCATTGGTAGCTTGATGGCTATGGCATTGAATCTATAAATTACCTTGGGCAGTTTGGCCATTTTCTCGATATTACTTCTTCCTATCTATGAGCATGGAATGTTCTTCCATTTGCTTGTGTCCTCTTTTATTTCATTGATCAGTGGTTCATAGTTCTCCTTGAAGAGGTCCTTCACATCCCTTGTAAGCTGCATTCCTAGGTATTTTATTCTCTTTGATGCAATTGTGAATGGGAGTTCACTCATGAGTTGGCTCTCTGTCTGTTATTGATGTATAGGAATGCTTATAATTATTGCACATTGATTTTGTATCCTGAGACTTTGCTGAAGTTGCTTATCAGCTTAAGGAGATTTTGGGCTGAGACGATGGGGATTTCTCAGTATACAATCATGTCATCTGCAAATAGGGACAATTTGACTTCCTCCTTTCCTGATTGAATACCCTTTATTTCTTTCCCCTGCCTGATTGCCCTGGCCAGAATTTCTAGCACTATGTTGAATAGGAGTGGTGAGAGAGGGCATCCCTGTCTTGTGCCAGATTTTGAGGGGAATGCTTCCAGTTTTTGCCCATTCAGTATGATATTGGCTGTGGGTTTGTCATAAACAGCTCTTATTATTTTGAGACATGTCCCATCAATACTGAATTTATTGAGAGTTTTTAGCATGAAGGGCTGTTGAATTTTGTGGAAGGTCTTTTCTGCATCTGTTGAGATAATCATGTGGTTTTGTCTTTGGTTCTGTTTAAATGATGGATTACATTTATTGATTTGCATATGTTGAACCAGCCTTGCATCCCATGGAGGAAGCCAACTTGATCATGGTGGATAAGCTTTTTGATGTGCTGCTGGATTTGGTTTGCCAGTATTTTATTGAAGATTTTTGCATCAATGTTCATCAGGGATATTGGTCTAAATTTCTCTTTTTTTGGTGTGTCTCTGCCAGGCTTTGGTATCAGGATGATGCTGGCCTCATAAAATGAGTTAGGGAGGATTCCCTCTTTT
>NW_012109164.1:715372-739488 GCF_000951045.1 Mandrillus leucophaeus
TTTTAGATCTTTCCTGCTTTCTCTTGTGGGTATTTAGTGCTATAAATTTTCCTCTACACAGTGCTTTAAATGTGTCCCAGAGATTCTGGTATGTTGTGTCTTTGTTCTCATTGGTTTCAAAGAACATCTTTATTTCTGCCTTCATTTCATTATGTACCCAGTAGTCATTCAGCAGCAGATTGTTCAGTTTCCATGTAGTTGAGCAGTTTTGAGTGAGTTTCTTAACCCCGAGTTCTAGTTTGATTGCACTGTGGTCTGAGAGACAGTTTGTTATAATTTCCATTCTTTTACATTTGCTGATGAGTTCTTTACTTCGAACTTTGTGGACAATTTTGGAATAAGTGCGATTTGGTTTGCTTTGGAGTGCTTTACTTCCAACTATGTGGTCAAGGTTGAATAAGTGTGATGTGGTGCTGAGAAGAATGTATATTCTGTTGATTTGGGGTGGAGAGTTCTGTAGATGTCTGTTAGGTCTGTTTGGTGCAGAGTTGAGTTCAATTCCTGGATATCCTTGTTAACTTTCTGTCTTGTTGATCTGTCTAATGTTGACAGTGGGGTGTTAACATCTCCCATTATTATTGTGTGGGAGTCCAAGTCTCTTTGTAGGTCTCTAAGGACTTGCTTTGTGAATCTGCATGCTCCTCTATTGGGTGCATATATATTTAGGATAGTTAGCTCTTCTTGTTGAATTGATCCCTTTGCCATTATGTAATGGCCTTCTTTTTCTCTTTTGATCTTTGTTGGATTAAAGTCTGTTTTATCAGAGACTAGAATTGCAACCCCTGCTTTTTTCATTTTCCATTTGCTTGGCAGATCTTCCTCCATGCCTTTGTTTTGAGCCTGTGTGTGTCTCTGCACGTGAGAAGGGTCTCCTAAATACTGCACTCTGATGGGCCTTGACTCTTTATCCAATTTGCCAGTCTGTGTCTTTAAATTGGGGCATTTAGCCCATTTACATTTAAGGTTAGTATTGTTATGTGTGAATTTGATCCTGTCATTATGATGTTAGCAGGTTGTTTTGCTCGTTAGTTGATGCAGTTTCTTCCTAGCATGGATAGTCTTTACAATTTGGCATGTTTTGGCAGTAGGTGGTACTGGTTGTTCCTTTCCATGTTTACTGCTTCCTTCAGGAGCTCTTGTAAGGCAGGCCTGGTGGTGGCAAAATCTCTCAGCATTTGCTTGTCTGCAAGGGATTTTTATTTCTCCTTCACTTATGAAGCTTACTTTGGCTATGTATGAAATTCTCAGTTGAAAATTCTTTTCTTTCAGAATGTTGAATATTGGCCCCCACTCTCTTCTGGCTTGTAGAGTTTCTGCCAAGAGATCTGCTGTTAGTCTGATGGGCTTACCTTTGTGTGTAACCCGACCTTTCTCTCTGGCTGCCCTTAACATTTTTTCCTTCATTTCAACTTTGGTAAATCTGACAATTATGTGTCTTGGTGTTGCTCTTGTTGAGGAGTATCTTTGTGGCGTTCTCTGCATTTCCTGAATTTGAATGTTGGCCTGCCTTTCTAGGATGTGGAAGTTCTCCTGGATAATATCCTGAAGAGTGTTTTCCAACTTGGTTCCATTCTCCCCGTCACTTTCAGGTACATCAATCAGACATAGATTTGGTCTTCTCACATAGCCCCATATTTCTTGGAGGCTTTGTTCATTTCTTTGTGCTCTTTTTTCTCTAAACTTCTCTTCTTGTTTCATTTCATTCATCTGATCTTCAATAACTGATACTGTTTCTTCCAGTTGATCAAATCAGCTACTGAAGCTTCTGCATGCGTCACATAGTTCTCGTGCCATGGTTTTCAGCTCCATCAGGTCATTTAAGGTCTTCTCTACACTGTTTATTCTAGTTATCCATTCATCTAAGCTTTTTTCAAGGATTTTAGCTTCTTTGCGATGGGTTCAAACATCCTCCTTTAGCGCGGAGAAGTTTGTTATTACCGATCATCTGAAGCCTACTTCTGTCAAATCGTCATTCTCCATCTTGCTTTGTTTTGTTGCTGGCGAGGAGCTGCGTTTTTTTGAACAAGAAGAGGTCCTCTCGTTTTTAGAATTTTCAGCTTTTCTGCTCTGGTTTCTCCCCATCTTTGCGGTTTTACCTACCTTTGGTCTTTGATGATGGTGACGTACAGATGGGATTTTGGTTGGATGTCCTATCTGTCTGTTAGTTTTCCTTCTAACAGTCAGGACCCTCAGCTGAGGTCTGTTGGAGTTTGCTGGAGGTCCACTTCTGACCCTGTTTGCCTGGGTGTCACCAGCAGAGGCTGCAGAACAGCAAAAACTGCAGAAAAGCAACTGTTGCTGCCTGATCCTTCCTCTGGAAGCTTTGTCTCAGAGGGGAACCCAGCTGTATGAGGTTTCAGTCGGCCCCTACTGGGAGGTGTCTCCCAGTTAGGCTACTTGGGGGTCGGGGACCCACTTGAGGAGGCAGTCTGTCCATTCTCAGATCTCAAACTCTGTGCTGGGAGAACCACTACTCTCTTCAAAGCTGTCACACTGGGAAGTTTAAGTCTGCAGAAGTTTCTGCTCCCTTTTGTTCAGCTATGCCTTGCCCCTAGAAGTGGAGTCTACAGAGGCAGGCAGGCCTCCTGGAGCTGCGGTGGGCTCCAGCCAGTTTGAGCTTCCCTGCTGCTTTGTTTACCTCCTCAAGCCTCAGCAATGGTGGACAATCCTCCCCCAGCCTCACTGCCACCTTGCAGTTCAATCTCAGATTGCTGTGCTATATATAATAGTAAACAAATTTGTGTTCAATTATGAGCACTAGAAACAAATACTAGTGAGTGAATAAAAAGTTAGTAAGGGATTATGATGGATAAGTCAGTTAATAAGAGAACTTGATGGAGAAGCGAATTAATAAGAGTCCATAGTGGAGGCAATTTCCTCTCTTGAAAAACATTATCTTTGGAATATACACAGGATGTACTTTTCAAAAGAAAAAAGTGTATATAGGGGAAACAATTTTCACTCATTCTCAAGACATTCAGTACTTTTCCATAGATAATCTATTGCTATACAAGCATAATAATTCCTTTTCAATGTATTTTCCCAACAATAAAGAAGTTCAGTGTTTGTAGTTGTAGTAAGAAGAGTGCTGATCTGGCCTGAAATATGAAGTTTTACTTTAGATATATGTCTCATAAATAGTTTTTAAGAAGTCAGGGAATATGCTTACAAAGGGATTACCAAGGCCCTATAACACATGAGTTTTGGGGCACAGGGAGATCAAGATTTAGAACAAAGTTAGATGTGATCTAGGGCCAAAGTTTAGCACCAGGGGGTGTGTGTGTGTGTGTGTCTGTTTGTGTGTTGGCTGGGACAGGTGGAAGCCTTTGGAGAATGCCTGTAGGCTGCTAAGGAGGTGCTGTGATCTCTAGGCCTTGGTAGGTCTTTACGAAGAGACATGGTTCTGAACGGTTGACATCCGTACAGGTTTTTTAATATTTTTGTTATCCACAGGGGTGACCCTGGACATCATTACAGAAATTTAAAAATTTCACCCCTGGGCACACTGGTTATCCTTCTCATGGTGGCATGGCAAAGCTTGATTTGCAAGAGTTTCTTTTGTACTGTCCCCAATGTATCCCTTTAAAAATAGGAGGTCCTCCAGGGTGAGGAATGAAGGAGAAAATATCCCTTCTAACCTATTTTCTCGTCTTCATTCCAAGGACTCTAGAAAGGCACAGCAGGTTGGTTTTGAAATCTGTGGAATTTTAGTGCTGTCCATTCTCCCAAGTGGATGCATTTAGTGAAGGTAAGAGGAAAGACTGTTTTCTGTATCAAGGGAAGATTCATGTGCAAACCTCAAGCCTCAGATGTTAATTGAGAGGAGTTGGTGTCCATAGTTAAGTAGAACTAGCCCAGGTTCATCTGCCTACAAGGGCAACTGTGTGAGGGAAATATGAGGAAACTGGCATAACAGGTGGGGTGGAATCTTCCTGGGAGAAAGAGTAAAGAGAATTCTAGGTGGAGAGGGGATCGATGTGTTGAGCAAACACATGTCTGTCTTCTTATTTCCTATATGAAATCATGGAAAAGACTTTAGAACAAACAATAAATATGTCACAGTAGGAAACCAAAGAGCACTCCTTTGGCCAGAAATAGAAACTATTTAAACAAAAAGAAAAACAAAACAACAGCGATAAAAAACACCTTAGACTTGGAAAATGACAGAAGTTAAAAAATGGAAAGTTGCCTGGATGTGCTTTTATTGTGGCCTCTCTAATGAACCTGTCCCCACTCTATCTTCGTGTCCTTGCTTGTCCTAAGAAGCATGGTGGCAGCCGTGGCATTCATTGTGCTAAAGTGGTCGTTTTTGGCCCGTGGGCTTGAGATGGCAGTGAAGCGGCATCGTTTGCCTGGGGAAATGCCAGTGGTTTGTTGTCTCACACTATGGAAGTTGAAGATATGGACACAAAAGGAGTGTGTTTAAGAGTGAAAGTTTAATAGGCGAAAGAAAGAAGAGAGAGTTTCCTTGTGCATTGGAAGGGTGTCTGAGCAGGTTTCCGGGTTTGGGGTTAGTTGTGGTTGGTTTTATAGAGCAGCTTCAGGAGGCAGTGTCTGATTTACATAGGGCTGAGAGGATTGGTTGGAGCAGGTGTGCACTTTATGTGATGCATTAAGAGGCTGGCCATCCCACACTAAACTTTAGTATGCAGATGGGGCCTCTACCTGGCCTGTGCCATGTTGCTTGCACATGTGAAGACAAAGAAAAGGGAATAGGAGGCCGGGTGTGGTAGCTCATACCTGTAATCCTAGCACTTACAGAGAACAAGGACAGTGGATCAAGAGAGGTCAGGAGTTCAAGACCAGCCTGGCCAAGATGGTGAACCCTGCCTCTACAAACAAACAAATAAACAAAAATTAGCAGTGCGTGGTGGTGGGCTCTTGTAATCTCAGTTACTCAGGAGGCTGAGGCAGAGAATTGCTTAAACTTGGGAGGCGGAGGTTGAAGTGAGCTGAGAACGTACCACTGCACTCCATCCTGGGCTACAGAGTGAGATTCCAACTGAAACAAAACAAACAAAACAAAACAAACAAACAAACAAAAAAAAAAAAAGGGAAGAGGAAACTTCCATGTTGAGTATGTGTGGCTTCCAGGTATCCCTTTTCTATTTATACGTGCCAACATTTACCTTTGCTTGATTTTTCAGGCTGATTTTTGTTAGAAAAGAAATTATATGGGTGTTGCTTTTTTATTAAAAGAAAAACCATAAGTGAGGACTCCCTTACCCACACTGACTGCTTAATAATTTCTTTTCAGCCCCTGTATCAGCAGTGCTTGCTCCTGATAGGTGATGATCATGAGGGGGGCCAGGAGCCTCTAGACCTAGAGACAAGTGGCCAGCACTCTCCAGATGGAGTGTTTCCCTCCTCATCACCACCTGCTGGTCAGTTTGACAAACAGATGAACAGAAGTTCTCAAATACACAATAAACAGATAACCCCAACATCACCAGAAATATCAAGTTGGGATGGCATTTTTTCAAATTGTCTTTATTTTTAGTCTGCATCATCTGTTGCTTTCTGAGGGAAGTTTTTTGAGTTCTCCCACTGAGACTGTGGATTTGCATTTTTCTTTTTGTATGTCTGTCAGCTTTTGCCATACATATTTTGTAGTTGCGTTGTGTTGTGAGGCAGATTCATGACCTGTGTTGTGGGAGAATTCTGTATTTATCAGATGTTCATCTTACGTTCTATTTTGCCTAGTATTGATGGTATAACTTTACTTTTCAGTTTCACATTCATTTAGTATATCCTTTTCCTTTCTGTGAACCCTTGTGTGTTGTTTATTTGAGATATGCTTTCTTAGGTACTGACAGTGACCCCCAAATTCATATGTTGAAGACTCAACTCCCAATGCCCTTGGAGGTGGGCCTTTGAGAAGTAATTGGGTTTAGATTAAGTTATGAGGGTGGAGCCCCCATGATGGAATTAAGTCTTTCTAAGAAAAGGAAGAGAGTCTGAGCTCTCCTCTGTCTCCATCATGTGAGGACACAAAGAGCTAGCATCCATCAACAAGCTGAGAGAAGGACTCAGAAGGCAACTTACCTCACTAGAGCCTTGTCATATCGCTTCCCAGTTTCCAGAAGAGTGAGAAATCAATTTCTGTTGTGTAAGCCACTCTGTCTATGAAATTTTGTTATGACAGCCAGAGCTGATTAATGCATGCTTCTTGAACTTTGTTTTTAACTCAGTATGAAACTCATATATTTTTATAGGAACATTACTCCATTCTTTTTTAGTGTGTTTATTAATAATTTTGGACTTATTTTTGCCATATTTTAGAACTCCTCTTTCCTCTTTCCCACGCTTACTTGTTGTTTCAATCCAAGTGTATGATAAGGTTTAGGAATCACTATCTTAACAGGACCATGAAGGGCTAGATAAGGGAAGCTGGCTTGCATTCAGGGAAGAGGCAGAGGAGGGAAGCTGCCAACTGGGCTGTGCTAAGATGACCTGAGCCCCAGACCCTGAATGAACATCCTCTTCTGGACACAGGACATGCCAGAGGCATCATTTTGAAATAGGCAAATTTTATTTGCTTTGCGTTCTTTCGTCATCTGTATTAGATTTTGCCTCTTGAGTGCCAAAATATAGCAGTTTTTATATTACCCAAGTTCCTGAGTTTATTTTTTTTTTGTCAGAATTTTCCACCCTTAGAAATCCCAAATGACATGTTTCCTCTCTTTCTCAGACCATGCTTTCATTTCAGTCAATGTAACAAATCAGTCAGGTCTTAGAAGTTTAGAAATCTGATTGGATTGATTCATACTAAGCTGTAACAGATCTACCACAGCCTTCCAAGATGAATTGGAGTTTTCTAAAAGCTCCATGACCTACAGAATTCTTTAGGTGCTGGAATTACACACTTTTAAATCGCATCAAGTATAAACATTCAATTTTGTGGACATTTATTTTTTATGGAGATATGAGGATAGTTGTTGGTTAATACTGGCAGACTTTACTCCAAAAGCCAATTGTATTAAAATTTCTTTATTTTTTTAAATTTTAGACTATCAGAAAGAATAAAAATGCCATTTTTTTTTCCTTTTTGCTATAGCTGCAATATTCACAGTAATCCAAGTTCCAATGTCAGGGTGCGAGAGCAGAGCCAAATGAGGCCATGGTTTTTTCATGAAGTGCATTTTTTTTTTTTTTTTGAAATCAGGGATTCAGACATTATAATATAAGTGTTCAATTAGAAAGTTATTATGATAGTGCATGGCACATGTCCTTTCCATCATCTGGATTTTTCTGATTTTTTTATCTGGCTCACTCTTACTCACTCTTCAGTCTTCACTTTAGTGGTCACTTCTCCCCAGAATGCCCGTGACCCCTTAAGATATTAGTGCTGCAAACACTAAAAGCTGAACTTATAACTGGACTCACAGGCAACACCTTGTCCTGTGCCATGCTTCACTAATGTTGAGGAAATGAGAAAGAGTAGGAGAAACAAGGCAAAACAAATATCATTTCCATAGCAGAGGCCTCAAGGCCAGCCCACTTGATTCTCTGGAGATCCTATTCTGCATAACAATGATGAAAGGTAGCCTAGGAAGGCCATTTGTCTGAGGCTTCACCTTTGACACCTTGCTAGTCACTAAACTAAGAGATGGATTCCATTCTTTAGTGTCGCCATTGCGTCATAAATCCATACATAGCAGTGGTATTTATTTCCAATAAAGTATCAATATAAATTAGGTATATTCTGTTGACAATTTTATTAAAGTTCTTTATTTATCTTCCAGATAGTAGATTCTATCAACCAAGTTTCATAAAGAGTTCTGATTCCCAGAGGTAAGAACTGAGCCTGGCTTTCTGGTGACATGTTTACTGGTAACCCCGTCCTTCCCTACAACGCTTAAGCATATTTAAAGACTATACCCTCCCCTGCCTCCAGCCTGGATTGTAAGCTCCTCAAGAGCACGGCTGCGTCTTTTAACATCAAGGCTCCATGTGCGAAAGAGTTCCTGCCGTATCACAAATGCCCAATCGACATTTGTAAGTGAAGAAAGCTATTCTGTGGTGTCTGCTTTAATATTAAGAGATGGCTTGCCCAAATTGCTAAGCAGCTTCATTGTCTAAAATGGAGCTAGATTCTGTGGGTAGCAGGTCCATTGGTGCCACTCACAGGAGGCCTCAAAGAAACCCGCCGCCTTCACAGAGCTGCGGGAGCGTTCATTTTCTTCCAGCACAGAGATGTAAAATGGAATATTCTTCTGAAGCAGATACTTCTTGTATCGCACCATCACCTGTGCCATTTTGCCTGTCTTTCGGTATTTTTCCACGCTGTAGGCCATTCCTACTTCACAAGAAGGGTCCATGGTTATCCATGCGACTGGGGCCCCCTCTGGTCCCAGCATACAGGCTGCTGGCAGGGCTCCTATACAGCGCTTGATGTAGCGCAGGCTCCTCTCATTCTTCCCTCGCTCCCAGTTGTCATTTACCAACCCGGAATAAGACACATCCAGTTGGCCATACTTAAAGTTGGGAATTTCCCTGTAGAAAACATACAGAAAGACAAAGGTTTGATCCCACTCCTGTAATTTCTGGGTGCCATCCCAATCTAGGGATCCCAGGACCTCTTTTTCTTTAAAGACCCACCAGTGCAAAGTTGCATATTTTGACCTTTGACAATCTTTATTCATCCCTAGGAATGAATTCATCCTCTCTTCATTCCAAAACTGATGTATGTGAATTACAAAAATGTACAAGGACTAGCAATTATAAATGATTAGCATATGTTTTTGTACCTTTCAAAGTCATCATCTGGGTGGCCTGTCTCAGCCCAGCTTCGAAACTTGCTTTCATTGGAGGCATTGAGCTTCAGAATATCTTCCGTAACCAAGAGGACTGCTGTCGAATGCTCTACCTTCACTGACTTTGAAAATGCAGCTGCTCTTATCCCCTCACCTAAACTTTCTTGAAGACCTGGGAAGAAAGGCAAGAAAGCAATATTGTCAGACATGGAGTTCTCTACTTACACTGCTCCCACCTGATTAATATCTCAGTGCTTAGTCGTTCTCAAACTTGAGTTTACACCACAATCAGATGGAGTCCTTGTCACACCACAGATTGCTCTACCTCTCCCAGCTCCCAGAGTTTCTATGAATTTACATTTCTAATGAGCTCTCAGGTGATACTAATGGCATTAGTTGAAGACACAATTTGAGAAGCACTGCTGCTTTCCCATTTCTTCCAGACTCGTTACCTTGGATTTGGAGTCTCTGTTTCCAGTTGATGATCTCACAATTTTTCAAAACTTCTTGTGATTTTTGAGGGTCTTTGGAGAATATACGATATACATTTGTGTATGAATCCATGTCATCAGTCATCTCCTGTATAGGATGGTGAAAGGTCAGATCATTCCCTTGAACTATTTCTTCACCTCTCACTGATTGCAATTATCAGAAAAATGAAAATTCAAAAGAAAATTTTGACACTGGCCCATGATGGCTGCAGTTGGGCACACGGATAATAAAACCTAGACCTATAAGCTACTGCTGACCTCTTACCTGTGTAACTGGAGTTTGTTAAATACTTAACACTGAGAGGTAATAGTTATAAACCTGTTTATTAGATACAGAACAAAGACAGGATGAAATCAGTCACCCTCCATCAGGCTGTAAGATGCCTCACCTTTCTCTCTACCCACTCAACTGCACCCTTAACTTATTTTACATATAGCATCACCAAATACCCAGCAAATTCAGAAGATTGCAACAATTGCTTCTCTCCCTGCTTCTGTCACCCCCTGGGCCACACGTATCCATCCTTCTGTTATATATATAACCTCCTGTGAGACACATTCTGGGTTGTAGTGAGTCTTTGTTGCTAGGATTAAGTCCTTAAACTTGGATCAGAATAAATGTAACCATGATTTCTCTAAGTTTTAGTGCCTACTGTTTCACTGGACACCTAGAATCTATAGTGTCCTAGAATCTACAGTGTCCAGGGCTTGGGCAAGATATTTTAGTGAATGTAAGCATTAACGAGACATTGCCTTTCCCCAAGGCTACACGATATCAGCCTATTCGAAGAGTGACACTGGCTTTACAGCCAGAAGCCCACAAAGTAGAGTGAAGTAACTGAATTTTTGTTAGCACTCTGGGTAATTTATATGGTGTTAGACTCCTGGGTTTGAAAGAAAGAGACTTGTAATCCCTTTCTGGCAAGCCACAAACTTGATGTGAAGATGAGTATCTATTTCTCACTGGAGATATAAACAATAAATGTGAGAGTTTTAGCCGTGAGTATATTAATATTATGTTGGAAATTGTATAGTTAAAGAGGAAAAGAGAAAATAGTGTAACTAATTTTAGAAACCTTCAAGAATTTGAGAATGCTTTTATAAATGTAAATTCCTGAATATGGCCAAAACTAAAACCTCAGCAAATTTAAAAGAGTAGATGTTTTAAAAGACCCAATTTTAAAAGAATGACCAAAAACAGCCCAGTAAATATTCAAGGCATTATAAAAAGAATATCAAAGTAAACTAGAAAAAAACAAGTGGAACAATTTATAAAAATGAAAGCTATATATAATGAAATGGAGAACAAGTCATAGTTCAAAGGATATATAAAGCCAAAAGTTTCTTTTTTAAATGGCAAAAAGAGAGATAGAAGATGAGAGAGATAAATTTCTTGTAAGGCTTATAAAGGAGATACGAGAAAAAGAGAAAAAAGCGAAAAAAAAAAAAAGAGTATGAGACATGAGAACAGAAACAGAGAAAAGAACAAAAGAATTATAATAGAAGATTATATGCTACTCCAGGACAACATATTTACTGATAAAAAAAAAATGGATGTTATCCCTCAAAGATAAACTATCAAAATGACCTTCAAAAAAAACAGAAAACCTCAACAAACTAATAGGAAAATCAGAAATTATATTAAACATCTACCATTTAAAAAGTGGATAAGGATTATGGTCTGCAGCTCCATCCATGTTGCTACAAAGGACATGTTTTTTTCTCTTTTATCGCTGTGTAATATTCCATAGGAATATATGTGCCAGTTTTCTTTATCCAATCTACCATTGATGGGCACCTGGGTTGATTCCATGTCTTTGCTATTGTGAACAGCGCAGCAATGAACATGCAAATGCATGTCATTTTGGTGGAATGATTCATTTTCTTTTTGGTATTTACCTAGTAATGGAATTGCTGGGTCAAATGGTAACTTTGTTTTAAGTTCTCGAAGAAATTTCCAGACTATTTTCCACAGTACAATAATCCTAAGAAAATTAATGCTGGAACAGAAAACCAAATATCACATTTTCTCACCTATAACTGGGAGCTAAGTATTGAGCACACATGGACACACATATGGGAATAATAGTAGACACTGTGGACCACTAGAAGGTGGAAGGAAAGGTGCTGGGTTAGAAAACTACCTGTTAGGTACTATGCTCACTACCAGCATGATGGTATCTCTTTGTACTCCAAGACCCAATATTCGCAATATTCCCATGTAACAAATCTGCACGTGTACCCCCTATATTGGAAAGGGAAGATGAAATTAAAAAATAAAAAGTAGCCAAAATCAGATTATTTTATGTTTAAATTCTACATAAGTGAAAAACAAACACATAATTTTAATAGTAGATTTTGGTAACAGATGAAAAGATCCTAATGCCAAATCTGGTAAAGAAATAACAAAAAGAGAGCTATTGTCCATATTTCCTTATGAATACAGATGCAAAAATTCTATTTTAGAGTATTATTATTTTGTTATTGATTTTTATTTGCATTCTTGATTTCCAAATATATCACACTATTTTTTAATCCCCTGTTTGTTTACTAATAAAATATTCAGTACTATATCAAAAGAATGTGAACATGAACAGTTTGTTTTAGAAAGGCCAGTATGGCTTTGACTAGAAGATCTTTCAGTGTAATAAATTAAAGGAAGAAAAATTATATGACTATATAAATTGCCAAAAAGAAAAGACAAAAATGAAAGAACATAAAATGTACCCTCCATTCTAAATATATGTTCTATGAAAGTAGGAAGAACAGGAAAATGCTCTAAACCTGTAAAGACAGAATGAAATGCAATTCCAAATGTTAGTTGTTACAGCTATTTCATTAAAATCAGGAATGAGACAAGGAGAGAACTATTATTATTGTTAGTTGGTACTGTTTTCTTAAATTGTACATTATGCAATAAGGCAAGAATCTAAAAACCCATACAAATATTGGCAATGAAGGAGCAAATTACCTTGTTTGTAGATTATAGTATTATGCATTTAGAAAATCCAAGAGACTTTGACATAAAACAAAATCAAATAACACCCTACACAAACAAACAGGAGATTAAAGAATAGTGTGACATATTTGGAAATCAAGAATGCAAATAAAAATCAATAACAAAATAATAATGCTCTAAAATAGAAAAGGAAAAATAATTCAATAGTCTTAACAGATAGTATAAAATACTGAAGGATAATCTTAATGGAAAATCAGGTAGTTGACCACAGGAAAACACTTACATTTTACTAGATGACCTAGAACAGAAGCTGAAAAAAGTGAGAAAGAGACCATATATCTAGATGAAAAGATTTATCACAAAAAATATTAATCCCTCCACAATTGCCTAAAAAAACTCCTCCAATACCAATCACAATTGCAATAGTTAGTTGGCATAGGTGGTGGGGAACTGGAAAAATCAGTTTATGTTCATATAGCTCTTAAGTTTATAAGAAATAAGAAAGTAAGAAAAAGATTGGTGAGGGGTGATTTGTTTGATTAGATATTAAAATTTACCACAAAAACAATGAAACAGCATGAGAAAAGACTAGAATCAAACACAGAAATAGATACAAAAATATATAGACACGTTATATGACAAAATAGACATTTATGTTTTAGTAATGGAATGACTTATTTAATAAATAGTACTAACATAATTTGCAAGCCATAAGGAAGACAAATATAAAAGAATGTTAATTCATGCTATTCAAAAATATATTCCAAATAGAATGAAGATCAAAATATCAAAAGTAAAAATTAACTTCCTGTAAGACAAAATAAGAAAACACTTGTATGATCTTGGAGTTGGAAAAAATCTTCCTAATTATTAATAAAATAAATCAAACCTCAGAAGTCATAGTGAAAAATATATTTGATTACATGAAAATTAAAAATTTCTTCATATCAAAATCTCCATCAATAAAATAGACAATAATTCTAAATTGGGCAATAAACTTGTAGCATATACCTTGTGTTAGTATCCCTGGTATCCAAAACACAGAATTTTAAGAGTGACACAAAACTGTGTGTAAACATGGTCAAACAATATAAACAGCTCAGAAGTAAACCCCAAATGACTGATAAATATATGAAAATATAATATGTTGAGAAGGAGGTTCCAAGATGGCCGAATAGGAACAACTCCAGTCTACAGCTCCCAGCATGAGTGATGCAGAAGATGGCTGATTTCTGCATTTCCAACTGAGGTACGGGGCTCATATCACTGGGGCTTGTCAGACAATGGGTGCAGCCCACAGAGCAGGGAGGGGCATTGCCTCACCCAGGAAGTGCAAGAGATTGGGGAATTCCCTTTCCTGGCCAGGGGAAGCCATGACAGACAGTACCTGGAAAATTGGGACACTCCCACCCTAATACTGTGCTTTTCCAATGGTCTTAGCAAATGGCACACCAGGAGATTGTATCCCACGCCTGGCTCGAAGGGTCCCATGCCCACGAGCCTTGCTCACTGCTAGCACAGCAGTCTGAGATTGAACTGCAAGGTGGCAGCAAGGCTAGGGGAGGGGCGTCTGCCATTGCTGAGGCTTGAGGAGGTAAACAAAGCAGTCAGGAAGTTTGAACTGGGTGGAGCCCACCGCAGCTCAAGGAGGCCTGCCTGCCTCTGTAGACTCCAACTCTGGGGGCAGGGCATAGCTGAAGAAAAGACAGCAGAAACTTCTGCAGACTTAAATGTCCCTGTCTGACAGCTTTGAAGAGAGTAGTGGTTCTCGAAGCAGAGAACTGGAGATCTGAGAATAGACAGACTGCCTCCTCAAGTGGGTCCTTGACTCCCAGGTAGCCTAACTGGGAGACACCTCCCAGTAGGGGCCAACTGACACCTCATATATCTGGGTGCCCCTCTGTGACGAAGCTTCCAGAGGAAGGATCAAGCAGCAACAACATTTGCCATTCTACAATATTTGCTGTTCTGCAGCCTCTGCTGGTGATACCCAGGCAAACAGTGTCTGGAGTGGACCTCCAACAAACTCCAACAGACCTGCAGCTGAGGGTCCTGTAAGAAGGAAAACTAACAAACAGAAAGAACATCCACACCAAAACCCCATCTGTAAGTCATCATCATCAAAGACCAAAGGCAGATAAAACCACAAAGATGGGGAGAAACCAGAGCAGAAAAGCTGAAAATTCTAAAACTCAGAGCACCTCTTCTCCAAAGGAATGCAGCTCCTCACTAGCAATGGAACAAAGCTGGGTGGAGAATGACTTTGACAAGTTGAGAGAAGAAGGCTTTAGACGATTGGTAATAATCAACTTCTCCAAGCTAAAGGAGGATGTTCGAACCTATCGCAAAGAAGTTAAAACCTTGGAAAAAGATTAGATCAATGGCTAGCAAAGAGAAGACCTTAAATGACCTGATGGAGCTGAAAACCATGGCGCAAGAACTACATGATGCATGCACAAGCTTCAGTAGCGATTTCATCAAGTGAAAGAAAGGGTATCAGTGATTGAAGGTCAAATGAATGAAATAAAGTGAGAAGAGAAGTTGAGAGAAAAAAGGACACAAAGAAACAAACAAAGCTTCCAAGAAATATGGGACTATGTGAAAGGACAAAATCTACATCAGGTTGGTGTACCTGAAACTGACAGGGAGAAAGGAGCCAGGTTGGAAAACACTCTTCAGGATATTATCCAGGAGAACTTCCCCAACATAGCAAGGCATGCCAATATTCAAATTCAGGAAATACAGAGGATGCCACAAATATACTCCTTGACAAGAGCAACTCCAAGACACATAATTGTCAGATTTACCAAAGTTGAATTGAAGGAGAAAATGTTAAGGGCAGCCAGAGAGAAAGGTTGGGTTACCCACAAAGGGAAGCCCATCAGACTAACAGAGGATCTCTTGGCAGAAACTCTACAAGCCGGAAGAGAGTAGGGGCCAATATTCAACATTCTGAAAGAAAAATATTTTCAACCCAGAATTTCATATCCAGCCAAACTAAGTTTCATAAGTGAAGGATAAATAAAATCCTTTACAGACAAGCAAATGCTGAGAGATTTTGTCACCACCAGGCCTGCCTTACAAGAACGCCTGAAGGAAGCAGTAAACATGGAAAGGAACAACCAGTACCACCCACTGCCAAAACATGCCAAATTGTAAAGACCATTGATGCTAGGAAGAAACTGCATCAACTAATAAGCAAAACAACCTGCTAACATCATAATGACAGGATCAAATTCACACGTAACAATATTAACCTTAAATGTAAATGGTTCTAAATGCCCCAATTTAAAGACACAGACTGGCAAATTGGAGAGAGTCAAGTCCCATCAGAGTGTTGTATTTAGGAGACCCATCTCACATGCAGAGACACATAAAGGCTCAAAATAAAGGCATGGAGGAAGATCTGCCAAGCAAATGGAAAATGAAAAAAGCAGGGGTTGCAATTCCGGTCTCTGATAAAACAGACTTTAATCCAACAAAGATCAAAAGAGAAAAAGAAGGCCATTACATAATGGTAAAGGGCTCAATTCAATAAGAAGAGCTAACTATCCTAAATATATATGTATCCAATAGAGGAGCACCCAGATTCACAAAACAACTCCTCAGAAACCTACAAAGAGACTTTGTAGTCTCCAGCCTGGGCAACAGAGCGAGTCTCTGTCTCAAAAAAAAAAAAAAAATTATAAAGGGGGTATCACCACCAATCCCACAGAAGTACAAACTACCATCAGAGAATACTATAAAAACCTCTACACAAATAATTTAGAAAATCTAGAAGAAATGAATAAATTCCTGGACACACACACCCTCCCAAGACTAAACCAGGAAGAAGTTGAATCTCTGAATAGACGAATAACAGGCTCTGAAATTGAGGCAATAATTAGTAGCTTACCAACCAAAAAGAAGTCCAGAACCAGATGGATTCACACCCAAATTCTATCAGAAGTACAAACAGGAGCTGGTACCATTCCTTCTGAAACTATTCCAGTCAATAGAAAAAGAGGGAATCCTTCCTAACTCATTTTACGAGGCCAGCATCATCCTGATACCAAGCCTGGCAGAGGCACAACAAAAAAAGAGAATTTTAGACCAATATCCCCGATGAACATTGATGCAAACATCCTAAATAAAATACTGGCAAACCAAATCCAGCAGCACATCAAAAAGCTTATCCATCACGAACAAATTGGCTTCATCCCTGGGAAACAAGGCTGGTTCAACATATGCAAATCAATAAACGTAATCCATCATCTAAACAGAACCAAAGACAAAAATCACATGATTATCTCAATAGAGGCAGAAAAGGCCTTCCACAAAATTCAACAGACTTTCATGCTAAAAACTCTCAATAAATTCGGTATTGATGGGACATGTCTCAAAATGATAAGAGCTGTTTACGACAAACCCACAGCCAATATCATACTGAACAGGCAAAAACTGGAAGCATTCCTTTGAAAACTGGCACAAGATAGGGACACCCTCTCTCACCACTCCTGTTCAACATACTGTTAGGAGAAAGAAATAAACGGTATTCAATTAGGAAAAGAGGAAGTCAAATTGTCTCTGTTTGCAGATGACATGATTGTATATTTAGAAACCCCATCGTCTCAGTCCCAAATCTCCTCAAGCTGGTAAGCAACTTCAGCAAATCTCAGGATACAAAATCAATGTGCAAAAATCACAAGCATTCCTATACACCAATAACAGACAAACAGAGAGCCAAATCATGAATGAACTCCCATTCACAATTGCTTCAAAGAGAATAAAATACCTAGGAATCCAACTTACAAGGGATGTGAAGGACCTCTTCAAGGAGAACTATAAACCACTGCTCAATGAAATAAAAGAGGACACAAACAAATGGAAGAACATTCCATGCTCATGGATAGGAAGAATCAATATCGTGAAAATGGCCACACTGCCCAAGGTAATTCATAGATTCAATGCCATCCCCATTAAGCTACCAATAACTTTCTTCACAGAATTGGAAAAAAAACTATTTTAAAGTTCACATGGAAACAAATAGAGCCCGCATTGCCAAGACAATCCTAAGCCAAAAGAACAATACTGGAGGCATCATGCTACCTGACTTCAAACTATACGACAAGGCTACAATAACCAAAACAGCATGGTGCTGGTACCAAAACAGAGATATAGACCAATGGAACAGAACAGAGCCCTCAGAAATAATAACGCACATTTACAACTATCTAATCTTTGACAAAGCTGACAAAAACAAGAAATAGGGAAAGGATTCCCTATTTAATAAATGGTGCTGGGAAAAACTGGCTAGCCATAAGTAGAAAGCTGAAACTGGATCCCTTCCTTACACCTTATACAAAAATTAATTCAAGATGGATTAAAGACTTAAATGTTAGACCTAAAACCATAAAAGCCCTAGAAGAAAACCTGGGCAATACCATTCAGGACATAGCCATGGGCAAGGACTTCATGACTAAAACACCAAAAGCAATGGCAACACAAACCAAAATTGATAAATGGGAACTAATTAAAGTAAAGAGCTTCTGCACAGGAAACCAAACTACCATCAGAGTGAACAGGCAACCTACAGAATGGGAGAAAATTTTCACAATCTACCCATCTGACAAAGGGCTAATATCCAGAATCTACAAAAACTTAAACAAATTTACAAGAAAAAATCAAACAACCCCATCAAAAATCGCACAAAGGATATGAACAGACACTTCTCAAAAGAAGACATTTATGCAGCCAACAGACGTGGAAAAAATGCTCATCATCACTAGCCACCAGAGAAATGCAAATCAAAACCACAATGAGATACCATCTCACACCTGTTAGAATGACAATCATTAAAAGGTCAGGAAATAACAAGTGCTGGAAAGGATGTGGAGAAACAGGAACACTTTTACACTGTTGGTGGGACTGTAAACTAGTTCAACCATTGTGGAAGACAGTGTGGCGATTCCTCAAGGATCTAGAACTAGAAATCCCATTTGACCCAGCCATCCCATCACTGGGTGTAGACCCAAAGGATTGCAAATCATGCTGCTATACAGACACATGCACACGTATGTTTATTGCAGCATTATTCACAATAGCAAAGACTTGGAACCAACCCAAATGTCCATCAATGATAGACTGGATTAAGAAAATGTGGCACATATACACAATGGAATACTATGCAGTCATAAAAAAAGGATGAGTTCTTGTCCTTTGTAGGGACATGGATGAAGCTGGAAACCATCATTCTCAGCAAACCATGGCAGGGACAGAAAACCAAACACTTCATGTTCTCATTCATAAGTGGGAATTGAACAATGAGAACACCTGGACACAGGGTGGGGAACATCACACACTGGGGAATATCGTGGGGTGGGCAAAGTGGAGAGGGATAGCATTAGGAGATATATCTAATGTAAATGACGAGTTAAAGGGTGCACCACACCAACATGGCACACGTATACATATGTAACAAACTTGCACATTGTACACATATACCCTTGAACTTAAAGTATAATAAGAAAAAAAGAAAATATAATATGTTGAATCTCACTAGTCAGGAAAATGGAAATTAAATCTACAATAAGTTGCCATTTTCACCCACCAGTGTGGTATATATTAAAAGAGGGATAACATTCAGTGCTGGTGAGAATGTGGGGAAACAATTCTTGCACATATTGCTAATAGAAATTAAATTGTGGAATCCTCTGGAAAGGTAATCTGGCAGTGCCTACTTATGATAAAATAAACTCTAATTTGGTGACATCCCTTTTGGAAATCAATTGTATTTTAAAAGTTTCCAGGATGTAAAGACATGAATATGAGAATATTTATGGAAGCAGTCTTTGTAGTGGCAAAGTACTATGAACAATTTGAACCCAACAGCAGGAGAATGATTGACTAAATAGCATTGTGTTGACTCTATAGAATACCAGTTATTAAAACAAATACATTGGTGCTGTATTGCTTCATGCAAAAGGATGTCCATAAGTTACAGGGCAAATTAAAAAGTGATGACAGAAGAATTCATCAGTGAGTATCCCTTTGTGTGTTAATATGCGAGAGGAAACTGATTACCCCAAGGGGTAGGAAAGGAGGACGGGAGTGGAAGGGAGCTGAGAGGTTATTAACTTCTCAAAATCATTTGGATTTTTCCACTTTTATAATCAGCATATATTATCTTATGATTAAAAACCAATGAAGAAAAAAATAATTTTTTTTTTAGATAAATTCTCCTACATTCCATCTCCTGCATGGAATAAGACTAGGTGAATGTATTTCCAAATGTATTTCCAAACAAATCACAGCATATTTCATTCTTTCAATTTTTTTTGGTCATATATGTGTGCCGTGGAACTTTTGTATCTTAATATTTTTGTTTATTGACTCACTTTGTAAAAACTAGCCTTTTTCAAAGCAATGCATGAAAGTTATGGTTTGATGCTATAGTTGTGTTGCTTAAAAGCACATAATAAATACAAAGTCACTGAAGTAAAAAGAACTGTTTGACCTCCTACAGTTATTTAGCATCTCACACTTTGAAGAAACTGGATCATGGAATTTAATAAACTAAGCAGGAAGCCAGGAGATCAAAAGAACATCCCTAGGGAAGGTGTTCGGCTCAGCCTGGTTCCCACCCCGTTTACCCCTTTGTTCCACAAGCTAGGAACACTTCGTCACTTTCTGCCTCCCAATCCTGACCCAGTTTGCAAACTAGTCTTGACCTGGAGTGGCTTATTGTTATCTGGGGATTCAGCATCTATATCCACATGAAGATGGGCTGGCCATGAGGCTTTTCAGTTCACTAACCAGATGTGCATGAAACACACATACACAAAGGGGAAGTATTTAGGAAAGAAATACACCTAGGTTTGTGTTACTATTTCAGCTTAATCATTTATTCCTTGTATATACTCAGCCAATAATGGCTAATTATGGTAGATACTATTTACAATTATGTGCTACGTACTAAGTCTTTGATGTACAGTGTCTCATTTAAACCTTTTGCAATCCTCTGAAGAACTTCCTCTTATTTTTCCCATGTTAACAAATGATGAAACTCAGAGAAGGGCCTATGGTTATATAGCTAATAAAAGTGACAGAGTCCACTAAACTTGAATTCAGATTGGGCAATGCTTTAACATCAGGAATCCAGCAGCTATGCAACTTAATATTTCTCAGTGTCGTTTCCTTATCTCTAAATTTGAGATTTAATGCTCCCCTCGTAAGATACTTCTGATGATGACATTCACTATCAAGAGAAGTGCTTCCACATAGTTGACACATGGTAATTATGAGTCCCTTCCCTGTTTCCTGAGAAGTAACTTTGTTTTTTTTTAAAGACAGGATCTCACTCTTTTGCCCAGAATGGAGTACAGTGGTGTGATCTTGGCTCACTGTGTCCTTGATCTTCTGGGGCTTAATCCATCCTCCCACCTCAGCCTCCTTAGTAGCTAGGAGAATAGGCATTCACCACCACGCTCTGCTAATTTTGTTTACTTTTTGTAGAGATGAGGTCTCACTATGTTGCACAGGCTGGTCCCAAACTCTTGGCCTCAAGTGATCCTCCTGACTGGGCCTCCAAAAGTGATGGAATTATAGGTATAATTCACCATGCCTGGCCCTGAGAGATAATTTTTACTGGTAGACTTCTGCTTTAGTTTTTGTTTCTAAGTCACTGTTCTGATATCTCAGACACCCAACCTTCCCTGTAAATTGGCCTCTTTCAGCCCCTGCAGGTGACTCCTGCCACCTCAAAGGGCCCTTAATCTGCGAGTGTCAACCTTGTCTTTTTCCTCCCCTTCCCCCTCCACCCCATTTCCCAGATGAGTCTTATGCTTTACAGGAAGAGTAGGAACATGTGGCACTCATGCAAGGTGCCAAGTACTGAAGAAGTGTTTTAAAATACTCACATTTTCTTTCACCCTATAAAAGCAGCCCTTGTGTCTGAACTGGTCAGTTCCTCAGGCCCTTTGGGCCTGCCTGACTTTATCAGTCCTTGTCTGTGTGCCTACCTGTTTTTGAGGCCGGGTAATAACCATCTGATACTCAGGCCAGGAGTCCACCAGCACCTCCATGTTGAAAGGGTTCCCGTGATTGATGTGATACACAGAGCCGTACACCTGAAGGAGGGATGGGAAGGACTAGGAGAGGTTGAGATACCCAGAGATGGGGATCTGGATGTGAAGAGTAAGAGAAAAACAAAGGCCAAGGAACACTACTGGAAATAAAGGCCAAGGGACAGTGATGGTGAGATGAGCAGCATCTCCAGGACCATACTGATGGAAGTGAAGTCACCAGCAAGCAGGCAGAACTCACAAGGTAGGTGTTCTTGTGATGCCAAAGAGCTACTGTGCACTAGCTGGGCACTTGGTAGTGTTCTTAGCACTTATATTGTATGGATTCATTCAGTGTCCACAACAACTTTAAGAGGTAGGTGCTGATATTATTCCCATTTTATTAATGAAAAGACCAAAGGTAAACGCACAGAAAGCTAAAGAAACAGACACAATGATATCCGACTAAAAAATGGCAACCTTGCAATGCATATTTGTTGAATCTGGCCCCAAACCTATGTTCGTAGCCACCATTTTCCACCGCCACTCCAAATGAGGGACAAAACCTGCAGAGTGGGCCTAGCTGCCTGTTCCCAAAGAGAAGCAGCAGCTCTTAACATGCCTCCTTTGTCCCCAACCCCATCCTGTTTCCCAGCTCCAACCCTCTGCACAAAATCAGGAAGGACCAGAATCATGAGCCTATTTTCTTATCCTCAACACCGCTACTCCCTTACCCCGACCTCCCACTGTTCCTTCACCTTCAGGGACTCAGGAATGCTCCTTGCTAAAGATTCGAATAGGGCCAGCAGCTGCTCGGAATTATCCAGTAGAATCATTTTGTGGGATGCTTCAGTCCTTGAGCCCTCCAAGAAAAAACTCTGAAAAGAAGTGAAGGGAAAATGTTAAAGGACCAAATGAATTTAAAATTCACTTTACACATCTCCATTCAAGTAACACTCATGATGTAGGTATTGTTAGTATCATCTTCATTTTTAATACACCAAAACTTAGAGAGACTAAATAAACTTCTCAAGTTCTTACAGGGATAAATGCCAGAGTCAGATTTTGAAACCATATACGAATGGCTCCAAAACCCATGCCTTTCTTCCATGGTGGAATGAATTAAAAGTGAATATTCAGAGCTCTGTGAGCTTCCCAAATGCCTGTAGCAGAACAGTCCACCACCGCCACCATCATAACTCTTCCTTGTATTTTGATCATCAGATGCCCGAGGAGTCTTCTTTCTTCTGGAATAGAAAATATCTAAGAACAGTTGTGACTGGAAACCTCAGAGCAGAAGTTGCCAAAGATTTTCTTTAATTCCTTAGGGCCAAATATGTCAGATTTATAACCATTTTGAAATTTGTCCCAGTTTCATTACAAAAATAAGAAAAAAAAATGGAAAAATTTTGAAATGTGTCTGTAAACTTCTGTTGAATTAACATTCAGAAATCTTACAAATATGCCAAAAAGCATAACAGGTGACATCCCATAGTGCCAAAACGGTTCTTAGACAAAAGGGACTTACTGAGAGCCCTCATTTTTAAATGTAGTTCAATGCATTTCTTTTTTTCATTTGGAATGTTCCACTCTAAGTTATCTTTAGTAAGATTTTGCCATTTCTGTAAGGCTTTGCTGCTTCCCAGGCCTAATGTATAAGCCAGAAGGAACTCGGTTTTTCAGAAATTAAGGACTCCATTTTTACCCAAAATACTGGCTTTACTCTCAGATTGTTTTGATTAACTTAGCCAATGAATTTTCCTACCTAGGTGCACAAGAAACATGAAACAAATGGGTAGAACGCAAAAATCCCTGTGAATTTTCCAAAGCCAAATTTTATGACTTCTGCAACATTACTGCTTACTACCACTTATTTTCTGACCCAGTCAGCTGTTAGTGGCCTCTAAGTAGATCCAAGCCAGTTAATTCCCAGATCAAATTCATTGCTAGACCCAGTCCATTTTCTGTGGCAACTCCAAACCCAGTTTGGATCACAGATTTGCTGAAGGAAACTCAGAGAGCTTAAAACACAAATGTGTGAAACTCCAAAATGCAAGAGAGAGCTTACCTTTGATTCTCAGCAGCTCTGAGAGATCAATGGACACAAGTGTATCCTGTAGGTACCTTCCGTGTTTACTCAGTGCTCCTGGGGATACTGGAAGCTCCACTTCAGATCCTGCTTCTGACACAATCTGATAAAATAAAAACTTCAGCTGAATTAAATTTAAAGAAGTTTGAGCAATGAACAATTCGTCTATCCAGCAGCCTTCAGAATCACAGCAGATTCACAGAGGTTCCAGCTGTGCCTTGAAGTCAAAACAAATTTATAGAGAAGAAAAGTTAAAGTGACATCCAAGAACCGGAAATGAGTTACAGAAACAGTGAGATTGCTGTCGACTGGGTGTTTGCCTTATTTAAACACTGTTTGAACGTCAGCAGTCTATGAGTGGTGATGTAAGGCTGCTGGGATTGGCCAACATTCAAGTATTGTTACAGGTGCACGCTCTGAAATTAGGTTTTTAATTTTGTATATTAAGTTAGGTTACACTTCACCCACAAGGACTCAAATGTAGAAGTACAGAGTCCTTCTCAGACCATATTTAGTTTCCTTTAACACTTTGCAGCAAAATTCTTCTGCTGTGCAGAAGCTCTTAAGTGTAATTAGATCCCATTTGTCAATTTTGGCTTTTGTTGCCATTGCTTTTGGTGTTTTAGGCATGAAGTCCTTGCCCATGCCTATGTCCTGAATGGTATCACCTAGGTTTTCTTCTAGGGTTTTTATGGTTTTAGGTCTAACATTTAAGTCTTTAATCCATCTTGATTTAATTTTTGTATAAGGTATAAGGAAGGGATCCAGTTTCAGCTTTCT
>NW_012109164.1:740583-757031 GCF_000951045.1 Mandrillus leucophaeus
AACAACAGGTGCTGGAGAGGATGTGGAGAAATAGGAACACTTTTACACTGTTGGTGGGACTGTAAACTAGTTCAACCATTATGGAAGACAGTGTGGTGATTCCTCAAGGATCTAGAGCTAGAAATACCATTTGACCCATCCATCCCATTACTGGGGATATACCCAAAGGATAGTAAATCATGCTTCTGTAAAGACACATGCACACGTATGTTTATTGTGGCACAATTCACAATAGCAAAGACTTGGAACCAACCCAAATGTCCATCAATGACAGACTGGATTAAGAAAATGTGGCACATATACACCATGGAATACTATGCAGTCATAAAAAAGGATGAGTTCAATCGCAAGAACTGAAAACCAAACACCACGTGTTCTCATTCATAGGTGGGAATTGAACAATGAAAACACTTGGACACAGGAAGGGGAACATCACACACCAGGGCCTTTTGTGGGGTCAGAGGAGGGGAAAGGGATAGCATTAGGAGATATACCTAATGTAAATGATGAGTTAATGGGTGCAGCACAGCAACATGGCACATGTATACATATGTAATAAACCTGCACATTGTGCACATGTACCCGAGAACTTAAAGTACAATAATAATTTTTAAAAAACACTTTGTAGCAAAATTCATTGAAAGGATTATCTACAAATGCTATCTCCAATCCTCCTCCTAATCTTACGTAACTGGGTTTTTGTTGCTACCATTCTACTGAAACATTTTTAAAAAGCTGTCAGTGATCTCTATGTTATTAAATCTATTGTTATTAAATTATAGCTTCTGTTCTTAATAGATCATTCTTTAATGGACTTTCTTCACTTGGTTTCCAAGATAGCACACTCTCTTGGTTTTCCTTTAACTTCACTGGTTACTTCTTCTTACTCTTTTCTGTGGACCCTTCTTTTCTCCCCAATTTCTTAATTTTGCATCACTTTAGAGTTCAATCATTGGCCCTCATTTGTATCCACACTTACTCCCTGGTAATCACATCTGGTCCCAAGGCTTTAAAATCAATCTACTTGGCAATGACTAATACATTCATATTAGTACTAAATCTCTTTTCCAAACTCAAGACATATGTATCTAATGACCTGTTTGATAAGTCTTGGGTTCCACCCAATAGCCATCTCAAACTCATTATGTCTCAGATTAAACTCCTTATCCACCCTCTCCACTCAGCCTACTTCACCTGTAGTCTTTCTCAATTAAGTTGATGGCAACTCCACCTTTTCACCTCTTCAAATAAAAACTCTTGGACTTATTCTTAAGCATCTTTTCCCCTCGCGCTTTACATCCAACACATTATGACATTCTGCTCATTCTGGTTGGGAGAATATTCTTCATGGCCTCTCACATTTCTGCATGTCTTAGGAGCAGAGACATTGACAGCTTTTGCTCCTATCTTTTCAAGGATGTTTGTAAAGAGGACAGCTTGGAAGCTAGAGATATTGCTTTCTTCTGAAACAGAGAGCAGGTTTGCGGCAACACACATCTATTGCATTTGCAACATTAATCTCCCTTCCTGTATTTCCTCTGTAGGACTTACGGAGCAAGGACAACTGACACAATCACATAAATCATTCTGCCTGCTGAAGGAGTCATAAATCTTGCGTTTACCTAGGAGGATTTGTCATCTGCCAGCATTTATGAATCTGTGCCTCCGTAGAGTAAATTTTAGGTGCTTAACAGTTCTTGGTAGTCTTTTCTGGATGGTGAATTTCTTTAGTCTTCTCTCTATGGAAAACCAGAATGTTCCTTTTAAAACAAAAGCCACACTTTGTTATTCCTTGTGCATCCCCTGCTGGCACTCCCAATCTCATTTGGAGAAAGATATATAAAAGCCTTATAACAGCCCTCTAAATTCTCCATGACTTCCACTCCAGTCACCCCCCTGACATCCCTCCAGTCGTGTCCCTGACCTCAATCTCTTTGGCTTCTCTGCTTCAGGTACTTTTCTGTCCTTTTTCTTCCGCTTGCATTCTGTTTTCTCATTATACCTATAGAAAACTCTATTACCTTCTTTGAGTCTTCAACTTAAAGCCACTTGCTTAATGAGGCCTCCTCTAAGCATCCTATTAATAGTTACAACTGTTCCCCTAGTTTCTCTGCAAAGGTCCTGTGCCCCATTGCCATTCTCTGCCCCTTATCTTTTTGTTTTCTTGACAGGGTCTCACTCTGTCACCCAGGCTGGAGTGCAGTGGCTGGATCACGAGTCACTGCAACCTTGACCTTTCAGGCTCAAGCAATCCTCCCACCTCAGTCTCCTGATTAGCTCAGACTACAGGCATGAATCACTGTGCCTGGCTAATTGTTTTATTTTTATGTTATAGAGATGGGGGTCATCTTTGTTTTTCATGCTGGTCTCAAACTCCTGGTTATAGTTTTATAACTTTCTGTGCCGCACTCTGATGCCTCAAAATATCTAGCAGAGACAAACATAAAACCCAGATAAAAATGTATGCTGACAATTCTGAAGACATTTCTATTTTTATTTTACAGTAATTTTAATGCTAGCTTCCTAAAAATTTACTTAAGTAATGTGAATGTAAAAAATACTTTTGACTTATTTACTTAATCTAGGAGTGCTCTTTTATGTATAAGCCAATTTGGTAGTCACAACATATAATGTAATACATGTGCATACACATAAACACTTCTAGATGTATATACACACAAAGATCCAATAGCTTTTATCTTGGAACTCTAGCCATGAGATAGCAATACAATCTCACCTGTCTGCAAACATGTTCACATGGCTGAACTTTGTTAGCCTTGGAGGGTAATCCAGTGAAGGTTGTGAACCAAAATTTTAAATTAAAGGAGTTTCTGTGGCAGTTTGATTCTTAAAGGCCAAAACTCCCCATAATCCCAGGACACTGAGGTCAAACAGCACCACATGAGATCATCACATACTAACCTGACCCGACCCTGCTTAAAATAGCAGCACAAAAGCCCACTTTCCCATTCAACAGCAAACTTCAGATTCCAAACTATACTAGAGCCAAACAGTATCACATAAGAGTACCAGTTTATCAAATTCTAATTTCCCATGACTGTATCAGACACATGGAAACAATCACTAAAACACAATCCAACTGCTGAAGCATCAAACAAGCCCAAAAAGTCTACAAACTCAAAGAGTTGGGGTGCTTCTTCTCTCCATTGGTTGGGCTCAATCGACCTGAAATGAAAATTCCTTCAGAATTTCTCAAATGGAGAGGAGCTGATCCCACTATCTGGTTCCCACAAATGACACTCACTTGCCTGGACACACACACGATGACAAACAAGCCCCTAAAAGTGTCCGTACTGAAATAGTCAGGGTACTTCCCTCTCTTTATCAGTTGGGCTTGTTCAACCTGCAAGTGGAAATTCCTTTAAAAATTTCCCAAACTCAGAGGAGTAGATCCTTCTGCCTGGGCCCACAAAGGACATTCACACATCTGGATGCAGATATCAAATTTCAAAGGCAGTTCTCCCAAGGCAATCAGGAACATGGTTGGGGCCAGCTGCAGCTGTTCCTAGAGAGAGGGCACTAATCACCAGCAAAAATTGGACAAACATATGCCTAGGAGGACTTTGAGACTCCCAGCCCATGGCAGCTGAGCCAAAGTGTTCCTGGTCGGGGAACCAAAATCTGTTACTGAAACACCAGGGGTGTGGTCTAGGTCCTGCTGCTCCCTAACAGAGAACCAATTAATATCACCAATTATTGCCAAGGAAGAAGGCTGAATTGGATGCTGTAGCAGAGGGGATGCAAGCTCAGTCTCAAATCCATCTCCCTGACCAACTAAAATTATGAATTTACATAGCAGGGAAGAAATGTAACAATGTATAGAAAAACAGGAACTCAGGAGACCTAAGGAAGTAATCATAATTTATGAGAAGCCTGGTGTGCCATTGTCTGAATGGGATCATCTGGTGAGTTTCAGTTCTTTCATACTTTTTGAGGGACCTAAGGCTCCTTTACTAAGGATGAAATTCATATAAAACAAATAAAATTTCAAGCTTTAAGACCAGAAGGGTCGATTTCTATGTTTATACAAAAAACTATCCATGGGACTACAGGTGAGGTTTCGATTCCAGTGCCAGTGCTAGCTGCAATATGTCTCAAGTCTGCCTATACTTCTAGCAAACTCTGTCTCAGGACCTTGGCCAGGAGAATAGCTTCCTCTCCCATCTGTGGTCTCCTCTCCCATCTGTAGGGCTGCTGAGATTGCCAAGTTCTTAGACCACTTCAGTTCCAGAGCAGACTCCTTTGCATCAGCCTTTCAGACCAGCTCTGGAGTCTCTCTAGAACTCAGCCCGTGCTTATGGTGTGTGTGCAGTGGGATAAGACTGGAACTAGACTCCTACGACTTCCTCCCAGAAACACATGCTATTTGACAGAGTGGTTACTCTGCAGGACTTTAGCAGGGGATTCTCCAAGTCCACTTCTCTGATGTAGCTAATCTGTAGATCACGACTGAAAGGTTTAGCCTTATGTGTCACTGCCTCAGGGCTCTCTGGGCCTAGCTCAGTTCTGATATCAGTCCCATTATACTGATATTAGTCATAATATTACATGTATGACTAATCATACAGTATTAGTCATAAGTGACTTCCTGAAACACTCATGGCAGCTTGGATTCTGGCATGGACATGGGCTCTCTGAATGGAGGCAATGAATTCTGGTTTCACAGGTGCTGAGTTTATGCTAATCAGCTTTGGGCTTTTCAGGCTGTGTGAGAGACCTCTGATTCTAGGTATCTCCAGCTGCCTAGTCCTGAATGTTCTTTCAACCTTTGAGACTCCACAGGTCCTTCAGGGGGTCAAGGTGGAGTAGACATCTAAGGGAGTCATTTGGGCATGGAACCAATTTCACAAAGGGTCCCAACTTTGAGATTCCAGTGCTATCACCCAATCGTGCAGAAACTCAGACAGAATGAAGAGAACACATTCACCATCAATTACACACTGCCAAGAGTCCACCCTGAATTAATGCTTTATAATTCCTGTACTTATCTTGTGAGTAGAACAACACTATTGCATGGCATTTTTGTGGTTGTAAGCATACATTTATAAAATATACACATTTTAAAGCCATTATATTATCAATGGTTTGGTCTATCTTTATTTTTTGGTATACATCATACTACAAAGAGTGGCAATATGCTGGCCATCTTTGAACCCCTGGGAGGCCCTGAAACTGTTGCTCATGGCAGGGAATGGGGACTGCATGGCTGAATGTCTGTGGGAGGCTGGTGGAGCCACTCCCTCTGCATATTCTCACAATGTGTCAAGGGTCTCTGGGATGCTTCGTCCATATTAATGTCCTTAATTAACATTTAGCAATGTGAAACTGGAATACATCAGCCAACTTAGGAAGACATCTGATAGCTGTTGGCACCTACCCATAGAATCCAAAATCTTCCTAGGGTTTCTGAGGAGACTTCCTTATGCAAGATCTTCTGGAGGACTTTGGAGAGACCTAAAGGTCAAAGAATCACTCTATCCCAATCTACATTATAACAAGTTCTTTCAACATTACCTTGAGGCGGTGATTAGATGCTTGAACGTCTCTTCTGTGTGGTAGTACATTCCTGATTTCTGTTCAACAGGAAACTCACCAAGAGACTCTCATACTCTCAAATCCTGGAGAAATTCTCTTTCACCAGAAGTCTTTCTAGGGAAAAAGTCTTCTTTACTGGCTTCTAAGATGACAGGTGGGCACTGGGACCTGGGATCTCCCTGAAATACTTGCTCTATGTCAGAATTCCTAATGAAGTTCCTCCTAATGGTAAAAAGGAGCACCCTAACTCTTAATTCAGGAGCTTTGGTGATTGAGTAGATTCTTCACATCTGGACACTCAGGGAGGGGTTTTTCATCCAGTCAGAGGACCTTGAACTGATGGTGGCTTTAGATGTGGTTGCATCTTTCTGTAGCAAAATGTGTTTTAATGTACTGGTGGCTGGTGGGAAGGCATAGAAGTGCCAAGTAAACACAGGTTCTTTAGGGTCAAAAAGCCTGATAACACCAATTTAAATGGATCCCAGAAAAGAAGGAGGGTTTCTGGAGTTTGAAATAAACAACAATCTGCCCTGTAGAAAACCTTGATACCAAAGTGGAATCTTGAAGCTTTTACAGAGGAAGAAATGGGATGTATAGATACTTCATGGAGAGAACAAGTTGTGCCAAAATGTTCTGGGGTGGTGATGAGGTTTCAATGCCTCCAGAGATATCAGGAAGTGGTATATGGTTTTAGCTAGATCAGGGAATTGGGAAAGTGTGGGATCCACAGGACACGCTTTCTTGGCTTCGAGCATCTGAGGACATTTTAAAGCTCTAAAGCTCTCTGATGTTTTCTAGTTTTCTTAGAGTCTAACGAAGAGAAAAACAGGAACTTTGGCTATACTACAAAGCAGTAGGGGACTCTCTTTGTTGCTCCTATTTTCCTTCTGATTCTTTCATCTCCTGTTCCCCATTTTTCTATCCCAAATTTAGCTTTCATTATTTGCCTAGTTCCTGCTAATGCATTCTCTAAATTCATGTCCCAAAACTGTGGTTAAGAAAGACACCTGAAGCTTTCTTCCTTCATCCTTTGTGACCAAAAAGTTGATCTGAGCTCCTGCCAAACTTGCTGAAAGAGAGGAAAATCAGATAGGAGGTTCATTAGAGATTGTCTAGTCTCAAGAAACTAAGTCCTGGAATGTAGACACATGATTGCATAGACGCATGATTGCGTGTGCAAAACAGACCAGAACCCAGACGTTCTAAATCCCAAGCCATTGTAAGATGCTGGTTTCCACTTTGTGATGAATCTTGCTTGTTGTACTTCCAAATATCTCATCATGAGTCTCTTCCTCTTGTGACTTTAGTTGAATTAGTTTACACAAATATTTGATCTGGAAACTTGTCTCTCCCTCTAGCCTGGTACTGGCTTGAATATCTTGAACAACAAGTCCTGTTATGTTAAGGGAAAATTTGAATGATTAATCTTCAAATTCTTTTTTGTCTTTTTTAGCCCAACATATTATTTCTCTTATTATACTTATCATCAGAAAATCTGGAAGATTCAGCAACCATCAGAAATTTGAAATACAAGTCATACTTCATGGGAGAAATAGGCCAATAGTAGTTTTCCTCCATTGTGTTTGCCTTTCTTTTTTTATAGAACTACTTTATTGAGGTATGATTGACATACAAAACGTTGTATGTGTTTAATGTATAAACCTTGATTAAGACAGAGATGAATACATACTCACGAAACCATCACCACAACTTATGCCGTAAACATATTCATCACTTCCAAAAGTTTTGTCTGCTCTATTTATTATCATTATTGTATGTATATATGTGTTTGATAAGATCATTTAACATAAGATCTGTCATCTTTCTTTCCAAATTAGCAGGAGTCCTGTCTATGATGCTGCTGAGGCACTTTGAAAATCACTATTTAGAAATCTGATTGGATGCTGTACAACTAGACATCAGCAAAATGTCAGAATGGGGTTTTCTAGTACTTATCTTCACACAGGAACATCAATTGAAAAAACTATCTGTGCACAAAAATACCTTCACAAGAGCTAAGGATACCAGGTGAAATATTACAGAATCTTTGTGTAGCAGAGAAATAAGAAAAGATGAATTGACGAGCAAAAGAAGAACAATTTTACATTACTTATGTCATCCCTCCCACAACACCAGGCATCAGAGCACAGAGAGAGGCAACCTTTGTGTTGAAGAAGTAAAGGGAAGTGGGCACTTAACTTTGCCTTCGACTGAAACACAGCCTGCTTCAGTGAAATACAGCATGCCACTATGGCCCCAAACTCCAGGCTGGTACCTGCAGACTGAGCCAGAGCAAATCCCACAGCCCAGATTCCAGACTTGCATGGCAGACATGGTTTCTGGATATATCTTAATGCCAGATCTACCCCAATGCCCTAGGTGTCAGATGGTCCCTGGGACCAGCCCAGCCCCAGTGACTCCTGGCTCCAGACTGCTCCCAGGACCAGGCTGGCCTCCACAACTCCAGGTTTCAGACCAGCCCCAAGACCAGGATGGCCCCTGCAACTCTAGTCACCAGGCCAGTGTCCATAGATCCAACTTCCAGGCTGGCCCCTGTGAATACAGGCTCTCGGACTACCTAGTGCCAGGCTAGCCCCTGCGGTCACAGACTCCAAGTGCACCCTAGGTTCCAGACAAGCCCAGAATTAGATTGGCTCACACAAATCCAGGATTCAAGCCCACCCCAGTTCCAGGTTGGCAGCCCTAGCCCTTAGCTAGATGTCTAGCAAGGATCTGCAGACCCAGGCTTCAGGCCTACCTAGCACTCGGCTAGTTTCTGCCACCCTACTCTCAAGGCCAGTTCCTAGGGTCACATGCTGCAGCAGACCCAGGGTCCAGAACCATCATAGTTGACTCCACTATTGGGCTTGTGCCCACAGGCCCAGTATCTAGGACTGCTTCTGTGGACCTAGGTTCCATTCCAGTTCCTCCAGCTCTAGGACCCTAGGCAGCCTTCATGGACCCAGTCTCCATGCCAGCCCTGAAGACCTAGGTTCTAGACCAGAATTCACACACCCAGCCTCCAGGCCATTCCCCAGCTTCTAGGCCAGCCCCTGTGGCTACAGGCACCAGTCTAGCAGCTATAATCTCAGGCTCTAGACTGGCCCCACCCCATTCCAGCCCTAGGCCAGTTTCAGGATTCAGGCTGGTTTTTGTGACCCGGGATCAAATAAACTCAAAGCCCAGCTGTGGTCTAGCAAACCCAGCATACAGGCTGAGTTCAGTAGACCCTGACAATAGGCTGGCCATCATGGACCAAGGCTCTAGGACCATCTCTGAGGACTCAGGCTCTAGGTCAGCTCCTATCTACCAAGATCCTAGGCCCATTTCTTCAGATTCAGGCTCTAATCCTACACCAGTACCAGGCCAGTCACCACGGACTCAGATTCCAGCCTCATCCCAGTAGACCCAGACACTAGGCCCATTCCATAACCTAGCCAGCCCTTGCAGACACAGGCTCCATGCCCACCTCCCAGTCATGTCAGCCCCTGTAGACATGGGCTTCAGTCTACCCCTATTGGTACAGGCTCTATGCCTGCCCTTATAGACATAGACTTTATGTTCATCCCCACATACCCAATGAAAATATGCACCCAGTGGATTCAGGATTCGTGCCCAACTCTACAGACCCAGGAACCAGGCTTACCACCTGTTGACACAGGCACTAGGCCCGCCTGCCTGAAGGCTTCAGCAACAAGTTCACCTACAGACCACAACAGACACCATACCAAGAATTGCTGGATGACTGGGAAAGGGTTTTTCCAGACAAAGCCAGTATGCAAAGACTAGAATAACTTCCTCATATTTCAAATGTGCAGACACAAATGTACAGCCTAAAAATCAAGAACTATAAGAGAAAAATGATACCACCAAAGGAAAAAGAAAAGAATAACCAATAGCTGACCCTAAAAAAATAAAGGTTTAAGAACTTTCTGACAATGAATTTAAAATAATTGTCTTTAAAATGCTCAGTGAGCTTCAAGAGAACACAGATAGATGACTAAAAAGAATCAGAAATAATACATGAACAAAATAGAATTCAACAAACAGAAAGAAATCATAAAAAAAGAGATATTCTGGACATAAAGGACACAACAGTTGAACTGAAAATTTCATCAGAGTTCTTTGAAAGCAGATTGTATCAAGTGGAATAAAGAATCAATGAACTCAAAGACACATCATTTGAAATTACTGAGTCAGAGACACAAAAGGAAAAAAATGAGAAAAAGTGAAGAAATTCTATGGCAATCATAGAACATCAGTAAGAGAACCAGTGTACACATCATGTGAGTCCCAGAAAGAGAAGAGAAACAGATAGGGAAAGACAGCTTATCTGATGAAATAATAACAGAACACTTTCCAAGTCTGGGGAAAGAGAAATATACCAGTATAGGAATGTTGAAGGTGTTTGATAAGATTCAGTCCAGTCAAGAGTACAAGATATATTTTAATTAAACTGTCAAAAATCAAAGAAAAGCAAGATTCTGAAAACAAAAGGCGAAAAGAAGCAAATAACATATAAGGGAGTTCCAATAAGGCTAACAGCAGGTTTATGAGCAGAAACTTATAGACTGAGAGCGTGGAATGATATATTCAATGTTCTATAGAAAAAAGTGTCAACCAAAAATACTGTTCCCGGGAAAATCTGTTTTTTGCAAATAATGGAGAGATTAAAATCTTTGCCAGACAAACAAAAATTGAGGGAGTTTATCATCATCAGAGCTGTCTTACAGGAAATGCTAGAGAACAAATGTTAGGACACAAAGCATGTCATAATAAATTTGAGAAGACTGATATATCATTTATCATTCCAGATCACAATGGCATGAAACTAGAAATTAATAACAGGAGAATTTTTAGAAAATTCACAAATACATAAAAATTAAACAACGTGCTTCTGAACAACAGATGGATTAAAGAAGAAATTAAAATGGAAATTAAAAAATATGTTGAGACCAGCAAAAATGGAAACTCACCATACCAAAACTTGTAAGATGCTTCAAACCATTTACATTGAAAAAGAAGAAATATCTTAAACAACTTAATGTTACACTTCAAGGAACTATAAAAAGTATAAACTAAGCCCAAAGTTAATAGAATGAAGGAAAAAATAAAGATCAGGGCAGTTAAATTCAATAGAAACTATGAAAACATTGGGAAAAAAAAGACCCTGAAATTTGGTCTTTTGAAAAGTTAAATAAGATTGACAAACTTTTATCCAGACTAAGGGAAAAAAGAGAAAAAAAGTTAAAAACAAAATCATAAATAAAAAGGAGACATAATAACTTATATAACAAAAAAAATCAGAAGAGACTATTATGACCAATTATATGCCAACAAATTGGATAATCTAGAATAAATGGGTAAATTCCTAGATACATAAACCCAACCAAGATGAAGAAATGGAAAATCTAACCAGACCAATAATGAGTAAGGAGGTTAAATTAGTAATAAATAATATTCCATTAAAGAAAAGCCTAGGACCTTATGGCTTCACTGCTGAATTCCACCAAACATGTAAAGAAGAAGTAATATCAATCCTTCTAACACCCTTCCACAAAAATTGAAGAAGAGGGAATACTTCCAAAATTATTTTATAAGGCAAGCATAATCCTAATACCAAAGATAGAGACACTTCAACAAATGAAAATAATAGGCAATAGCACTGATGAACTTAGGTTCATCAATAAATATCAATACTAACAAACTAATCGCAACAGCGTGTCCAAAAGATCATTCTCATGATACAGTGGGCTTTAATGTAGGGATGCAAAGACAGTTCAACATACAGATCTATAAATGTGAAATACCACATCAACAGAATAAATAACAAAATCTATATAACACTTGATAGATGCAGAAAAAGCATTTGATAAAGTTCACCATGATTTCATGATTATGAACTCTCAAGAAATGAGGTATAGAAGGAATGTAGCTCATACAATAAAGACCATATATGATAAACCCACAGCTAACATCACACTTAATGGTAAAAAATGAAAAACATTTTTCTAAGATTAAAGACAAGACAAGGATGCTCACTCTCACTACTTCTATTCAATACATTAATGGAAGTTCTAATCAGAGCAATTAGGCAAGAGAAAAAAATTAAAAGCATCCAAATTGGAAAGAAAGTAGCTAAATATGTCCTGTTTGCGTATAAGATGTTCTTATATATAAAAAATCCTAAAGGCTGCAGCAAACTAGGTTAAAACTACTAAATAAATTCAGTAATGTGGCGAGATACAAAATCAACGTACACAAATCAGTAGTGATTCTATACACTGACAATGAAAGACCTGATAAAGAAAAAAATCCTGTTCGCATAACCACAAAAAATAAATCCTTAGGAGTGAATGTAAATAAGGTGCTAAAAGACTTATATAGTGAAAATTATGAAATATATATGAAAAAAGTGAAGAAACACAAATAGATAGAAAAACATTTCTTATTTATAGATTGGGAGAATTAATACTGACAAAATGACAATAATGGCCAAAGTGATTTACAGATTCAAGGCAATTCCTAACTAAATACAAATGACATTCTTCAAAGAAATATAAAACACCAAAAAATGTATATGTAATCACAAAAGATCCTTAAGAACAAAATCAATCATGAGCAACAAGAACAAAGCTGGAGATATCACACTACCTAATTTCAAAATATACTATGAAGCAATAGTAATGAAAACAGGATGGTACTGGCTTAAAAACAGAAATATGGAACAATGGAACAGAATAGAACGTCCAGAAATAAATCCATGCATTTAAGATGATTAATTTGACAAAGTTGGCAAGCAGACATGAAAGGGGAATGAACAGTCTCTTTAACAAATGTTGTTGAAAAAACTGCATATCCACATTCAGAAAATTGAAATTAGACCTTATCTCACACCACATGCAAAAATCAACCCAAAATGGTTTAAAGACTTAAGTGTAAGACCTGGGACTGCAAAAACACTAGAAAAAAACATGGGAGAAAAGCTTCCTGATATTAGCTGGGGCAATGATTTTTAGATAGAATCCCTAAAGCACAGATAACGAAGGCCACAATAGACAAATGGGATTACATCAAACTAGAACAGTTTCTTTTTTTTTTTTCTTTTTTTTTGAGACGGAGTCTCGCTCTGTTGCCCAGGCTGGAGTGCAGTGGCGCTCACTGCAAGTTCCACCTCCCGGGTTCATGCCATTCTCCTGCCTCAGCCTCCCGAGTAGCTGGGGCTACAGGTGCCTGCTACCGCGCCCGGCTAATTTTTTGTAATTTTTTTTTTTTTTTTTTTTTTTTTAGAGACGGAGTTTCACCATGTCAGCCAGGATGGACTCGATCTCCTGACCTCGTGATCTGCCCGCCTCGGCCTCCCAAAGTGCTGGGATTATAGGCGTGAGCCACCATGCCCGGCCTAGAACAGTTTCTACACAGCAAAGGAAACAATCAACAGGATGAAGAGGCAACCTATGGAATGGAAGAAAATCTTTGCAAACCATACATCTGATAAGGGGTTAATGTTTAAAATAATAAGAAACTTAATAGCAAGAAAACAAATAATCCAAATTAAAAATGGGCAAAGACCCTGAACAGATCTTTCTTTGTTTTTCTCTTTCTCTCTCTTTGAGTTGATTTTTTTTTTTTTACTAGTTTATAATAATCTTAAAAACTCTATCACACCCATAAATCACTACAAGTGAGCAGATTAGAGAGATAGACAATGAATGCTACAGTATGTGGACAGAGTGGGGAATCCAGGGATTCCCTAGGGTAGTGTGGAATGGAGGCAGGGAGTGTGAATAGGAGGCTGTGGCTTGGATCCTTATTGCTGGATGGGGGTTGGATAGCAGAGGAGACAGGGACTCAAGTTGAACTAGGAAATAGGGAACATCTCACACCAAAGGCAATGGCAGTTGGGGGCCAGGGGGATGACAGTACATTTTCTACACACACTACAGAGGTGAGTGAGAGCTTCAGAGACTTGCATCCCTACACGGGAAGAAAATAGTTAGAGGTTGTTTGACTTAAAGCTCCCAAATTGGTATCTGGTCCAGTTTCCTAAAATGGCAGCTCACCTTTCACGGAGAGGTACTGAGAGGAAAAGTATAGCAAGAATATTTGGTTTGGAGATCAAGTAAGGGGTAAGGGGAGACAGTGGTGCTCTCTAAATCTGACTCAGAAAAGCAAGGATTGAAAGAGGGCCTTGGGTGAAATGGTGGCCAACACTGTGGGAGAAGACATTGCACCAGAAGCTGTAGGTATTCCTGAGAGCTCAGGGACACAGAAGTTCACATTAGGTAGGAAAACAACTGAGAACAATAAATTAAGATTTCATGTTGCTGTCACCTGGCATAATATAAATCAGGTATTTTTTCTCCTTTTTAAATATAATGCAACTTGCCAACACATTAATTTAAAATCTGGTCTTCAGTCACATTACTTCAGATCACTAGAGAATTCCTGGCTAAAGAGCAGTGGGTCGTAAACAAAACTCAACATCGTAAGAACCATCAGCTCACATTGCCCAGAGACAAGTGGAAAGGGAAGCGCTTATCTAATCCAATAATTTTTTTAAGCCCAATTCTGCATCTTTAACAGAAGGAGGGTGTAAAAATTTTTAACAAAGCATAATCTAAGTTTAAAGTTACAGAAAAGTGTTAAATTTCTAGGTAACTTATCGCCACTTGGTAATGAGACACATTGGGCATGGAGTGGATAAAGGGGTGCCCTAGGAATAAACACAGGGCAAGAGGGGCTGTTTCCAAAGTAGGCTCATTTCCAGTTGTTAGAACCATGCTCATTAGGTAAAGGAATCACTCAAGAAACTTAAAGCTTTGGTGGAGTTTTTTTTTCTCCCCTCCTTTCTTCTTTAAACTGAGGGGCTGCATTAGACGGTACTTGTGGAGTCACTCACACACAATGTTACTCAAACCCACACGACATTCACAGACGCATGGCATTAAAATTTATACTGTGGAGCAATATTCTTAGCCAGTGTAGAGAAAACAAGTGCATTTTAACTTTTTTCTTTTTGTGTGTGTTTATAATCCCAAACTCCAGTGTGATCCGTCATTCCCTACCTACCTAATTCCTCGAGTAAGGTATTTTTTGTTTGTTTTGCTTTTTTTTTTTTTTTTTTTTGAGGAGGGGGAAAGAGTAGGGAATAGGGCAGCAGGTAAGTCAGGAGAGTGGCAACAGTGAGAAAGGGATCTTGGTTATGCTGAATGGTCACTGTGCTTATCTAGATTTGGAGAGGGGAATCTGGAGTCAGGATGTCAATACAGAACCAGATTTTAGTGCAAGGAAAAAGTTTTGAAGGAAATTAAAAGTGCTAGTCCAGTGTAAACATGAATGATAAAATAGAAAAATGGCCTTATTACAGTTTTGGAGAAGCAGCAATAAGACATCAACAACCCGGGGTAGTGGCTCACACATGAGCCCTGAAAAGGAGGTGAAGTTCATTCTGCAGTACTTGTGTGGGTTCTGGCTCTGGGCTCCACACGCTTGGGGCAGCTGAGCCCACTCGCCTCACCACAAGGGGATGGGTGAGATGGATGAGAAGGGGCGTCTCCAGGTCTAGGCAGTGGGAGGAGGAGGAGGCTGTTCCGGGTGCCAGAATCACCCAGCACAGCACTCTGTGGTGTGCGGATACCCACTCCCCAGCCGGCTGCAGCTAGCTCCCCACCATCATCCTGAATAGACATTTCTCAAAAGAAGACATATAAATAACTGAGGGGTTTTTATTTTCTAATGCCCAACGTACTCATCATCTAGAAAAGGCAAATTAAAACCAAAATACCACCTCACACTTGTTAGAATTGGTATTATCAAGAAGATGAAAGGTCACAACTGTTGGAGAGAATATGAGGAAATGAGAACCCTTGTGTACTGTTGGTGGCAACATAAACTAGTGCAGCCTTATGCAAAACAGTACAGAGGTTCCTTAAAAAGCTAAAAATAGAGCTATCATATGATCCAGCAATCCCTACTGCATATATGCTTAAAGGAAATGAAATCAGTACAGGCACACCTCATTTTATTGCTCTTCACTTTATCGTACTTCACAGGTATGATAAAGGTTCTATTTACAAATCGAAGGTTTGTGTCAACCCCGCATGAAGCAAGTCTACTGGCACCATTTTTCCAACAAATGTGCTCCCTTCGTGTCTGAGTTACATTTTGGTCATTCCCATGATATTCGGACTTTTTCTTTGTTATTTTGTCTGTTAAGGTGATCTGTGATCAGTGATTTTTAATGGTACTATTTTAGCTGTTCTGGAGCACCACAAACTGCACCCGTATAACACAGCAAACTTAATTGATAACTGTTGTGTGTGTTCTGACTGCCTCACCGACTGAACATTTCCAGACTCTCTCCCTCTCCTCCAGCCTCCTTGTTCCCTGAGACACAACATTTAAATTACACCAATTATTAACCATACAATGATCTATAAATATTCAAGTGAATGGAAGAGTCACAAGTCTTTTATTTTAAACAAACAGCTAAAAATGATTAAGCATATTGAGGAAGGCAGGTCCAAAACACAGTCCAAAAGCTAGGTCTTTTGCACCAAACAGTTAGCCAAGTTGTGAATGCAAGGAAAAATCTTTGAAGGAGATTAAAAGTGTTAATCCAGTGAGCACATAAATGGTAAGAAAGCAAAATAGCCTTATTGCTGTTTTGGAGGAAGTTTCAGTGCTCTGGATAGAAAATTAAACTAGCCACAACATTCATAAACCAAAGTTTAATCCCAAGCAAGATTCTAACTGTTTTAAGTTATTTGAAGGCTAAGAGAGGTGAGGAAGCAGCAGAGAAAAAGTTGGAAGCATCAGGTTTAAGGAAAGAAGCCACTTCCCCCCTCCCTCCCTCCCTCCCTCCCTTTCCCTTTTTCCCCTCCCCTCCC
>NW_012109164.1:757095-758278 GCF_000951045.1 Mandrillus leucophaeus
CTTTCTTTCTTTCCTTCCTTCCTTTCTTTCTTTCTTTCTTTCTTTCTTTCTTTCTTTCTTTCTTTCTTTCTTTCTTTCTTTCTTTCTCTCTTTCTCTCTTTCTCTCTTTCTCTCTTTCTCTCTTTCTTTCTCCTTTAGACAGAGTTTCACTCTGTTGCTCAGGCTGCAATGCAGTGGTGCAGTGATCAGGGCTCACTGCAAACTCTGCCTCCTGGGCTCAAGTGTTTCTCTTCCCCCTGCCTCCAAAGTAGCTGGGATTACAGGTGCCAACTATCAGAACTAGTTGACTTTTTTTGTATTTTTAGTAGAGATGGGGTTTCACCACATTGGTCAGGCTTGTCTCAAGCTCCTGACCTCAGGGGATCCACCAACCTCAGCCTCCCAAAGCTGGGATTATAGGCATGAGTCACCGCGCCTGGCCCATTTTCATAACGTAAAAGTGCAAAGGAAAGCAGCAAGTGCTGATGTAGAAACTGTAGCAGGTTATCCAGAAGATCTAGCTAAGATAATTGATGAAGGTGGTTACACCAAACAACAAATTTTCCAGGTAAATGACACAGGTTTCCATTGGAAGAAGATGCCATCAAGGACTTTCACAGCTAGAAAGGGGAAGTCAATGCCCAACTTCAAAGTTGCAAAGGAAACGTTGACTTTCTCATTAGGAGTTTATGCAGCTGGTCAGTTTAAGCTGAAGCCAATATTCTCTTACCATTGCAAAAATCCTGGGGCCCTTAAGGATTCTGCTAAATATGCTTTGCCTATGCTCTATAAATGGAAGAACAAAGACTAGATTACAGCATCATCTATTTACAGCATGGTTTACTGAATATTTTAAGCCTACAATTGAGACCTACTACTCAGGAAAAAAATATTCTTATAAAAATATTACTGCTCATTGACAATGCACCTATTCATTCAAGAGATCTGATGGAGATGTTAAAGGATATATATTTTTTTCATGCTTGCTAACATACATTCATTTTGAAGCTCATAGGTCAAGGAGTAATTTCAACATTCCAAGTCTTGTTTAAGAAATATATTCTGTAGGGCTACAGCTGCAATACATTGTGATTTCTCTGATGGATTAGGGTAAAGTAAATTGGAAATTTCTTGGAAGGATTTTCCATTCCATATGCCATTAAAAACATTCATGATTCATGGGAAGAGATCAAGCTATCAACAT
>NW_012109164.1:759243-765191 GCF_000951045.1 Mandrillus leucophaeus
TGGCTGGATCTCAGCTCGTTGCAAGCTCCGCCTCCCGGGTTTAGACCATTCTCCTGCCTCAGCCTCCTGAGTAGCTAGGACTACAGGCGCCTGCCACCTCGCCTGGCTAGTTTTTTGTATTTTTTAGTATAGACGGGGTTTCACCGTGTTAGCCAGGATGGTCTCAATCTCCTGACCTTGTGATCCGCCCGCCTTGGCCTCCCAAAGTCCTGGGATTACAGGCTTGAGCCACCGTGCCTGTCCTATTCAGCTGTTAAAAAGAAGGAAACTCGGTCATTTGAAAGCACATAGATGAATTTGTGTATCTTAAGTAAGATAAACCAGGCATAGAAAGATGAATACCACGTTATGTAACTTACATGTGAAATCTGAAAAAGTTAAATTCACTGAAGCAGAGAGTATAATGCTGGTTACCAGATATTTGAGGAGGTGGTAGGGATTGGGGAGATGGTCACAGGATACAAAATTCCAGTTAAATAGTTGGAGCAGTCCAATAAATGTATTGTGCAGCATGGTGACTATATTTAAAAATGCTCTTTTCTGAAAATTGTTACGAGAATGCATCTTAAGTTGTCTCACCCAAACATTAAAAGTATATAAGATAGTGCATATATTAATTAGCTCTACTGTGCCATTTTACAATGTATATATATTGTAAAACATCATGTTGTACTCAATAAATATATACAATTTCATTTGGAAATAGTTAATGATTAAAAAACATATTCACTAAGAAAAAGAGAAGGAAATAGCTTTGTTTCACAGTCCCAATTTTGAAAACCAAAAATTAAATATTCATTTCTTTTTCTCCTGGCCGTCTTTTTTTTAAAAGGTATCAGAGCCCACCCAAACATATGATACTACCAGTTAGTACTACAATCATCCCACAGTATCCTGGAGCAATTGGTTCCAGGATCCCTAATGATACTAAAATCCACTCATACTCAAGTCCTGCAGTTGGCTCACTGGAACCTGCAGATAGGAAAAGTCAGCCTTCTGCATACACAGGTTTTGAATCCTGCAAATACTGCATTTTCAATCTGCATTTGGTTGCAGATGTGGAACCTACAGATATGGAGTATTGACTGTATTTATTGAAAAAAATCCAACCATAAGTGAACCAATGCAGTTCACACCTGTGTTGTTCAAGAATCAATTGTGTTTTTCAGGATATTTAATAATTATATATATTCATATAATCCCAAATCCTTCAAACAATCTTGGGGTCAGTATAATTGTCTATACTTTAGAGATAAAGGAACTGTTAGTTAGATGAATTCATCCAAAGTCACACAGGTGTTTAAATGGCAGTTGTAAAACTATATTTGAATAAATGACTAAATGATTCTTGATTACATGTGCAAATCAAAGGAACATCAAGTAAATGACTATCAAATGTATTGCTATCATAGAGAGATACTTTACTCATTAGCATTGTAGGTTACAAGCGGTTCTCTGGCTGCCTTAGGCAAAAAGGAATTCATTATTGAGGAAAGATCTTAGCTCTCAGCTTGGGAACAGAGAGCAACATAAGGACTATATTGTGTTCCCTCAAAACTCACAGGTTGAAGACTTAACCCCCAATGTGACTGTGTTTGGAGACAGAGCCTTTAGGGAAGTAGTTAACGATTAAAGAAGCCTCTAGATCAACAAGGAAACTGGCAGATAATATGGTCTCAAATAGCAAATGACAATTCGAAGAGAAATATTTGTCTATACATCTCACTTGAGAGCTCTTGTCAAAGGTTCTGGGACCTTAATCCTGGGTGAGTTATTTTCATGTTGTGTAATTTTGAGGAAGCTATTTTCCCTATCTCTGTTTCTATTTCCTGCTCTATAAAATGTGGATAATAGTAATGATTACCTCATAGAGTTGTTGTGAGGACCAAATGAAACAATATACTGAGAAGTTAGAATGTACCTGACATACTGTTAATTTCTCAATAAATGTAGGTCATTATTATTCAAAACCTATAGTCAGGCAACTTGAAGGCATCATTGAATTTCTCTTAGTTACATTCTCAGTGTCCTTTAATTGAATGCCCATAGCAGCTTTAAAAGACTTCCCTGGTAAATAGCAAATTCTTCTTCCTGAAGCATGAGGGAAAAGTGGAGATAGGGTTGAGCATCTAATAGGCCCTGGTGCAGATTTTGTTATTGAGAAACATATGATCTCATGGGAAGAGAGTTAAGGGAACTGAGTTTAGAAGGAGTGAGCCTATGAAAGTTCTGTCAAAAGTAAGCACAATTCATAAATATAGAGAGTCATTTGGTTTTATAGTAATGAAAATATTATAATACAGACTTCAAGCAAAATAGCTACCGATTTACATATTATTTCCATTCAAAGAATTAAGATTATTGATGCTTCTAGTGGATCAATCCTGATACTTAGATATCAACCTTCTCACTCTTTCTCAATCAATGACCAAATTGTGTAAACTCTACTTTTGAATTATCTCAAATCTATGGATCTCTTCTCATCTCAATAGGTTATTATGCTAGCTCAGGTGTCCATCACCTCTTGTGTGTATCCCACTAACAGACATCCTCCTCCTGACCATGTTTTTCCAGTCCTAACTTTCCAGTGGCTTGCCATCTCCCCTGTGATGATTTAGAAACTTTTTAACATAACTTACAAACCTTTTCCCACCTGTCACCCACTTATTTCTGTAGTTCTACAGAAGTGAGGAAGATACATCCAGGAACCATACAGTAGTAATTGTGTCCCCCACATGTCTGGAGTTTCTGGCAGTGTCCAAATGTTATGTAATACAGTTCTCTGGAAGAAGGCCAACTCAATTGTCTATCTTTTTTGGTTCTTTAAAAATTATTTTTAACAATTTTTGTGGGTACACAGTAGGTGCATATATTGATGCAAAAATCCTCAACAAAATACTAGCAAATCAAATTCATGAATACATTAGAAAAATTATTCATCATGACCAAGTGGGATGTATTCCTGGGATGCAAGGATAGTTCAAAATATGCAAAACAATCAATGCGATACACCATATCAAAAGAATGAAAGATAAAAATATATAATCATCTCAACGGATGTGGAAAAAGCATTTGACAAGATTCAACAGTCCTTCATATTAAAACCTCTGAGCAAACTAGGAAAAGAAGAAACATACCTCAACAGAATAAAAGATATATATGACAGACCCACAGCTAGTATCACACTGAATGGAGAAAAGCTGAAAGCCTTTTTACCAAGATCTGGAACACATCAAGGATGCCCACTTTTACCAGTGTTTGCTAATATTTTTATGAGGATTTTTGCATCAATATTCATCAGAGATATTGGACTGTGGTTCTCTGCGTTTTGATGTGTCACTGGTTTTGGTATCAGGATAATTCTTGCCTCATAGAATGAGTTTGGAAGTATTCCCTTTTCTTTTTTTTTTTTTTTTTCTTTTTACTTTTACTTTTTCCCATTTTTCTGTTGGAATTCTTTATCTTTTTAAATATACTTTAAGTTCTGCAGTACATGTGCAGAACGTGCAGGTTTGTTACCTAGGTATAAATGAGCCACAGTGGTTTGCTACACCCATCAACCTGTCATCTACATTAGGTATTTCTCCTAATATTATCTCTCCCCTAGCCCTTCACCCGCCGACATGCCCCAGTCTATGATGTTCCCCTCGCTGTGTCCATTTGTTCTCATTGTTCAACTCCCACTTATGAGTGAGAACATGCGGTGTTTGGTTTTCTGTTTCTGTGTTAGTTTGCTGCCTTCTCCTCTATTTTTCAGAACAGTTTGAGTAGGATTGATATTCTTCTTTAAATGTTTGGTAGAATTCAGCCATGAAGCTATCAGATCCTAGGCTTTTCCTTATTGAGAGACTTTAGTATAGCTTCAATCTCATTACTTGCTCTTGGTCGGTTCAGGTTTTGGATCTCTTCCTGGTTTAATCATAGTAGGTTATATATGTCTAGGAATTTGTCCATTTCTTTTAGATTTTCCAATTTATTGGTATATAGGCTGGGCACAGTGGCTCATGCCTGTAATCCTAGCACTTTGGGAGGCCAAGGCAGGTGGATTGACTGACCTCAGGAGTTCGAGACCAGCCTGGGCAACACTGTGAAACCCCATCTTTACTAAAATACAAAAAGAAAAAAAAATTAGCCAGATGTGGCAGCGTGTGCCTGTAGTTCCAGCTACTCTGGAGGCTGAGGCAGGAGAATGGTGTGAACCTGGGAGGCGGAGCTTGTGGTGAGCCGAGATCACGCCACTGCACTCCAGCCCAGGCCACTCCATCTCAAAAAAATAAAAAATAAAACGTACAAAGGGAAGCAGCAAGTGCTGATGTAGAAACTGGAGAACTGGAGCAGGTTATCCACAAGATCTAGCTAAGATACTTAATGAAGGTGGCTACACAAAACAAGTTTTCCATGTCCCCATGTAGATGACACAGGTTTCTATTGGAAGAAGATGCCATCTAGGACTTTCACAGCTAGGAAGGGGATGTCAACGCATAACTTCAAAGCTGCAAAGGAAACGTTGGCTTTCTCATTAGGAGTTTATCCAGCTGGTGACTTTAACGTGAAGCCAATGCTCAGTTGCCATTCCAAAAATCCAGGGGCCCTAAGAATTATGCTAAATATCCTTTGCCTATGCTCTATAAATGGAAGAACAAAGCCTAGATTCAGCACTATCTGTTACAGCATGGTTTACTGAATATTTTAAGCCTACTAGTGAGACCAAGTGCTCAGGAAAAAAATATTCTTTTAAAAATATTACTGCTCATTGACAATGCACCTATTCATTCAAGTGCTGTGATGGAGATGTACAAGGACATTAATTTTTTTTCGTGCTTGCTAACATTCTGCAGCTCATAGATCAAGGAGTAATTTCAGCTTTCCATGTCTTATTATTTAAGAAATACATTCTGAAGGGCTACAGCTGCAATACATTGTGATTTCTCTGATGGATCAGAGAAAAGTAAATTGAAAACTTCTCGGAAGGATTTTCCATTACATATGACATTAAAAACATTCATGATTCATGGGAAGAGATCAAGCTATCAACATCCACAGGAATTTGGAAGAAGGTGATTCCAATCCTTGCAGATAACTTTGAAGCATTCAAGATTTAAATGGAGGAAGTAACTGCAGATGTGGTGGAAATAACAAGAGAACTAAAATTAGAGGTAGAGCCTGAAGATCTGACTGAATTGCTGCAATCTCATGATAAAACCTGAGTGGATAAGAAATTATTTCTTATGGATGAGCAAAGAAAGTGGCCTCTTAAGATAGAAACTACTCCTGATGATGATTCTGTGAACATTGCTGAAATGATACCAAAGGGTTTCTAACATTACATCAACCTAGTTGATAAAGCAGTAGCAGTGGTTGAAAAGATTGATTCCAATTTTGAATGAAATTTTACGTGGGTAAAATGCTACCAAACAGCATTACATACTACAGACAAATCTTTTGTGAGAGGAAGTCAATCAATGCAGCAAACTTATTTGTTGTCTTATTTTAAGAACTTGCCTTAGCTACCTTAACCTTCAGCAAGTCCCACCCTGGTCAGCAGCCATCAACATTGAAATAAGACCTTGCACCAGCCAAAAGATTATGATTCTTTGAAAGCTCAGATTATCCTAAGCATTATTTAACAATAAAGTATTCATAATTAAGATAGGTACTTTTTAAAGACATAATGCAATTTGACACCTAAGAGACTATAGTGTGAACGTAACTTTTATATGCACTGGGAAACCATAAACTTTGTGTGACTTGCTTTAATGAAATATTCATTTTATTGCAGTGGTCTGGAACTGAACCCTCCATATCTCTGAGATAGGCCTGTATGTTAAACAGGTATCTGCACTTCTATGTACATTGTAGAATTATTCACAATAGCCAAGACATAGAATCAACCTAATTGTGTATCGACAGATTTATAAACATTAAAAATGTGGTATATATGCACCATA
>NW_012109164.1:769093-781635 GCF_000951045.1 Mandrillus leucophaeus
TTTTTCCCATTTTTCTGTTGGAATTCTTTATCTTTTTAAATATACTTTAAGTTCTGCAGTACATGTGCAGAACGTGCAGGTTTGTTACCTAGGTATAAATGAGCCACAGTGGTTTGCTACACCCATCAACCTGTCATCTACATTAGGTATTTCTCCTAATATTATCTCTCCCCTAGCCCTTCACCCGCCGACATGCCCCAGTCTATGATGTTCCCCTCGCTGTGTCCATTTGTTCTCATTGTTCAACTCCCACTTATGAGTGAGAACATGCGGTGTTTGGTTTTCTGTTTCTGTGTTAGTTTGCTGCCTTCTCCTCTATTTTTCAGAACAGTTTGAGTAGGATTGATATTCTTCTTTAAATGTTTGGTAGAATTCAGCCATGAAGCTATCAGATCCTAGGCTTTTCCTTATTGAGAGACTTTAGTATAGCTTCAATCTCATTACTTGCTCTTGGTCGGTTCAGGTTTTGGATCTCTTCCTGGTTTAATCATAGTAGGTTATATATGTCTAGGAATTTGTCCATTTCTTTTAGATTTTCCAATTTATTGGTATATAGGCTGGGCACAGTGGCTCATGCCTGTAATCCTAGCACTTTGGGAGGCCAAGGCAGGTGGATTGACTGACCTCAGGAGTTCGAGACCAGCCTGGGCAACACTGTGAAACCCCATCTTTACTAAAATACAAAAAGAAAAAAAAATTAGCCAGATGTGGCAGCGTGTGCCTGTAGTTCCAGCTACTCAGGAGGCTGAGGCAGAAGAATTCTCATACCCCGAGAGGCGGAGGTTGCAGTGAGCCAGGATCATGTCACTTCACTCCAGCTTGGGTGATGGAGTGAGACTTTGTCTCTAAAGAAAAATAAAATTCCAATTTATTGGTATATGATTGCTCATGGTAGCCGCTAATAATCCTTTGTATTTCTGCAGTATCAGTTAAAATGTCTCCTGCTTTATTTCTAAATATATTTTTTGGGGTCTTCTCTCTTTTTCTTAGTCTGCTTCAAAGCTTGTCAATTTTGTTTAACGTTTCAAAAGACCCTGCTTTTATTTCCTTAATCTTTCATATTTTTTTTCCATTGCGATTTCATTTATTTCTGCTATGATGTTTATTATGCCTTTTGCTCTATAAATTTTGGGTTTGGTTTGGTCTTCCTTTTCTAATTCTTTAAGATGCACTGTTAGATTGTTTATTTGAAGTTTTTCTTCTTTCTTGATGTAGGCATTTATAACTATAAACTTTCCTCTTAGTACTATTTTGCTGTGTCTCATAGGTTTTCGTGTGTTGTATTTCTATTTTCATTTCTTTCAAGAAATTTTTCAATTTACTTCTTAATTCCTGCATTAACTCACTGGTCATTCAGGAGCATATTGTTTAAATTTTATGTATTTATATAGTATATAGTTTACAAAATTCCTTGTTATTAATTTCTTTTATTTGTTGATTGATTTATTTTTTGTGATGGAGTCCTGTTCTGTCACTCAGGCTAGAGTGCAGTGGTGTGGTCTCGGCTTACTGCACCCTCCACCTCCCGGATTCAAGCGATGCTCATGCCTCAGCTTCTCAAGTAGCTGGGATTACAGGTGCGTGACACCATGCATGGCTAATTTTTTTTTGTAGTTTTAGTAGAGACAGGGTCTCACCATGTTTCCAAGGCTGCTCTCTAACTCCTGACCTCAATTGATCTGCCCAAATCAGCCTCCCAAAGTGCTGGGATTACAGGTGTGAGCAACGGTGCCCGACCCTGATTAATTTCTAGTTTCAATCCATTGTGATCAGAGAAGATTCTCAATATTATTTCAATATTTTGAATACTTTGACTTGTTTTGTGACCTAACATATGATCTATCATTGAGAATGATAAATGTTCTGAGGATATGAATGTGTATTTTGAAGCTCTTGGATAAAATGTTCTGTAGATATCTATTAGATTTATTTGGTCTATAGTGCAGATTAAGTCTGATGTTTCTTTGTTGATTTTATGTCTGAAAGATCCGTCCAGTGCTGAAAGTGGGGTCTTGAAATCTCCAGCTTTTATTGTATTTGGGTCTATCTCTCATTTTAGCTTTAACAGTATTTCCTTTATATATCTGGGTGCTCCAGTTGGGGGTGCATATACGTTTAAAATTGTTATATTCTTTTTGTTATATTCCTAGGAAACATTAGCTAATTATTTTTGCCTGTCTGTACTTTCCATGATTTTAAGTGTCCACATTGTTTGTTACTCATCTTGTTGTCTTAAGAAATATTTAGCGTTGTTAACTCATACCCTATCATTTTGCTTTACAGAAGCACTTATGTGTATGAGCTCCCCAAATATCTTCTAAACAACCTAAGATAAGGGCTTATAACTCTCATTCTTCAAGAACTTATCTCCAAAAACCTCAATTGGCATGATGGTTAAACTCTCTCTCCAGTGAGGAATTGTAAAAAAGTAGATATACCTTTGAAACTTCAGGTCTAGTACTTTGGTCACCCTCTGTAGCACTAAATGACTTGTTCTCTTCAGTCGTCATGGAATTCATGATGAGCTCAAAGACAATATAACTAACTTCTACTAGTGGACAAGATGGAGAACCAAGGATTGAATTTATTCTGCCGCCTGAAATGTCTAGAAACCAAAAAGACAAGATCGATGAAATAACCACTTTCAAACACTGGACATCAGGCTGTGTGGGACCTCATCTCTGATATCTGAGAAGAAAATCATATGAGGTAACCCCTATGGCTATCTAGCTTTCTATATGGCGTTTCCAAGGCATATCTCAGGGAGGGGAAACAGGCAGAATCTAGTAGCTTCCCTGAGTTGAGAAGACAAGGTGGGAGTTTGGGGAGGCCAGATGACTGGAGCTTGTATGGCAGAGTACGAGGAAGAAGAGAGCAACAGGAGCACACAGTATCAGAGATCTGCAGTGGGTATCCTTTGAGATGTCAGCTTGGTGAATGCATGAGTGTAACGAAACTGTTGAAAAGGAACAGGAAAATAAACATCGAAAAGGAGCAGATGTAACAATTTCTGAGGCTCATACAGGATGGAAAATAGTTTCAGTTCTCAAAAATCTGACTAGAAAACTTCATAATTCGTGAAGTATCAGGGAGAGTACTCAGAAAGTATTGCTTCCATAGTGGGACAAAATTAGCCCTTGTTCTGGTCCCACCTAACAAATAAATACAAGCATTGAAAGTATAAAATGGTTTCCATGTAAAATAACAACGTATTAGAACAAAGTTCAAGAATATTTATAGTAATGTAAAAATTTTTGGCACCTAACATTGTGAAATTAACAAAGCTTGACATCTAGTAAAAAAAATCAGGAAGTATTTAAAACGTGGAAAAAATATGCCCACAATGACTAGAAACATCAGTGAATGGAGACAGACCGAGAAGTGAGAGAGATGATAGAACTAGTAGTCAGGAACATTAAAAGTCTTTACCTTGAATTTTTGGCCAAAATGGAGTAACAGGGACTGGATTTTCCCCTAGCCTGAAAACAAAACAAAACAATAAATAGCAGAATACATGAAATAATGGCTTACAAGGAACTGGACATCATGCAGTTAAGGACAGTGACAACTGAGATGTGTCCTACAATCCACTCTAGCAGAATACCTTGAGGGATTCCAAGCCAGTGTCGCAAGGAAAGGCAGAAAGGCAAAGCCAGTTTGAATTCCAGATTTGAGGAGACAAAGCTGAGAGACCAAGGTAACAAGAGATCACAGGCTACAAACCTGGTGGGAGACCTGGAGAGAGAGAGAGAGAGAGAGAGAGAACTCAGGATATATGAAGAGGGTTCCCCTAAAGTATTCAGCTGTGTACTGATCAGAACAGTGGCTGAGAAAACTTCCCAAAGCCAGGAAACAACCACCCTAAAACTATTACAGTGTAACTTTCCTCTAACCCTCTCCCTGTACCCCTGTTAGGGATCCCCGTTTTCTCATTTCTAGATTAAGGAGTTTGGCTCAGATCAAACGCTTATTGTTCCTGTGAATTAGTTCCTCTGAGCTTTGTAAAAAGGATTCCAGATCCCACCCCCACAGACTCTGAGTCAGTGTGTCGGCCTGTGACTATGGAATCTGCACTTTTACCTGCCTCACTCCACAACCCCCGCCTCAAATGCGCACCACGCTGTTTAAACAGCTGCCTATGTCACCGCAGCATGACCTCAATGCTTTCCTAAAGCTCCAGAACCTGTGAACGTAACTTGTGCTTGCAGCTGTGCTTGCTTACAGAAGCAAAGGCTGGATGTCAGTAACCACCGGGCTACAAGATGGGAAAGAGCTCAGCAGCCTACCCTAACCTGAATCCTTGCTAATTACCATACCTAAATCTCTGCCCCCCGGGGGGGGGGGGGTGGAAATGGGCCTTGTTAGGCACATGTAGTGCTATGGTGCAACAGACAGTATGAGACTGTGACACTCAGCTCCTCCTGGAAAGCCCCATCTCTTTCCAGGAATCCTTGTCCTCAGTCTCCACCTAGGGAACTCTTTTTAAAAGACCTTAAAAAGCATCCCCTTACTACACCCCAGGCACTGTGAGCAGGATCTCCCCTACTCCGTTCCTCGATCAGTGAATAAAGTTTCTGCTCCGCTTAACAGAAGCTGGTCTCGTTCTATGGGTGCCAATGGCATCAGGCAGGGAAAGGACCCACTAAGGTCAAATGACCCAGTTGAGATTCAGGAACGCTCAGATAATCTCCAAGTATCTTTTCAGGAGTAAAATTCTTGGCCTTTGAAGCTGAGAGGCGGGAAGGGAATTACCACAAAGGGCGGCGGCCCAGCTCCCCATCCAAAACCTCTTTGACTTTGGGCTGAGGTCCATCTGCCTACTGCCCTTGCCAGCGATCGCCCTAAGAACTCCAGGTCCGACCCAGGACCAGAAAAACCAAGTACAGAACCCGCGAGTCTGTCCGGACAGTGCACGTGCGGGTGCCCGACGCTCCGGATTCGCAGGTGTTGGAAAGAGTGCCCTCTTGTGGCTCTCAGCTGAACTTTTCCCGCCTGGAAGAACAAGCTGGTGCGCTGGAGGAGCCTGGGAATTGACCCTCTCGCTGGGAAAGGGACGAAGAGTCTCTGGAGGCTATTTTCTCTTATTCCATGGAAATGACTCATCTCTCATCCACTTTGGAAGCCAATTGGCATGGCTCCAGACAGTGATTGAAGCGACGGAAAGGGATGAGAGCGCAGGCCTGCGCGCGCGCGGGTGGTTCAGAAGGCCAGGCTTAGGGGACTGCGCGCCCACCCACCCACCCTTCCACCCTCCAACCCTTCCACCCTCCGTATTCGTCCGGACGACCTATCCCGGTCCCAACCATCCCCTCCTCCGCACCACTATGTCCAGCTCCCGCATCCCAGGATAAACTGAGCAATCACTGCCCTGCTTCTTCCTGCTCATCAGCATGCCTTGTCTCCCAGTGGAGTCCGAGAAGGGGTTGCACCACTGCTGGGCGGGTATAGGAGGCGCCTGGCAGTTTCGCGCTTTTTCCGCCTTTTGATTGCCAGCGGGAGCAGCGCAGCGCGCTGGCGGGAGCTGCATGGCGAATAGCCCGCCATGGTGCTTCAGTGTGTGTGGCCTTTGCTGCCATTCTGCCGCTACTGAGTAGGGTGGGCGGCAGTGGCGGGACTAGCATCCAGGCGGGATCCGTTGGCAGCAGCAGAGGGAGCTCCGCCCTGATGATGCAGAGGCCCAGCTTCCAGCTGATTGCAAGTCCCAGAGCAGGTTGCACCTGCGTCTGCGTCTAGAGGCACTTAGCCTGTTCCGCAAATGATCTAACTTCTCAGAGGGGCTGGCGAATACAGACAATGACAACCTGGACGAGGAAGCGGCCAGCACTGCTTAGGCCGGGTTCCCAGGTCGCGCATTACTGAGTGCGGAACTTTACCCTGTGGATGAAGACACTAGAGTTGGGCATCCCCAAAGCGATGATCAAAGAAGTGCTTTGCGTGAGGCTTGAGAAAACACCTTACTGTTTAAGAACAGAAGGTCTTACTGTCTAAAAACCTGAATAGAGGGAGATGCCTTCAGTATTGAGTATTATTTTTGAGAGGTTGCACGAAGAAGGGGAGAAGATGGTGGATTAAGGGGTGCTGGTGAGATTTATTTTGTAACTCATAGAAGGACAGACGTTTATGTAAAAGTTGATAGTTTTGGTGGAATAATCATGAGCATGTTTCTGAACTTAATGTAAAATATACAAAGACCCCTAAAATCACAGCTTAAATTACACGGGTCTTGTGGTGTTTGGAAAGAGCAAATCCCCTGAGGTGGGGGTGGGAGTGGAGGAAAGACCAGGGAATGTCTATTCATTTTGTGAACTAGAAGTTGGGTTAAAGCCTATTATATCCTGTGATGTTGGTTGTTAGTCTCAACCTGAAACCCTTATCGCTAGTCATCCACTTCTTATTAGCTTTGTGACCTTGAATGAAAGTTCAAGGTTCCCTTCTTTCTTTGCACCTCAGTTTCCTTATGTATACAAGGGAAAAAATCAAATTTGGCCATCCTAAAATGTGGATTCATAGTGCATCAGTCCCCTTAGGGTAAAAGAAAATTATTTGTTGATTTATAAGACTTCAGATTTATATTCTTCTGAGGGTCAAAGGAATATATTTGTGGATTTGAGGGTCTTCAGAAATTATATCAGTAGCATATTTACAGGCAGGAAATATTAGAGAAAGAATTTTTAAATTTTTATTATTTTTTAAGACCGAGTCTCGCACTGTCGCCCTGGCGGAAGTGCAGTGGCGTGATCTCGGCTCACTGCAAGCTCTGCCTTCCGGGTTCAGCCATTCTCCTGCCTCAGCCACCCGAGCAGCTAGGACTACAGACGCCCCACCACGCCCAGCTAATTTTTTGTATTTTCAGTAGAGACAGGGTTTCACAGTGTTAGCCAGGGTGGTATCGATCTCCTGACCTTCATGATCCGCCCGCCTCTGCCTCTGAAAGTTCTGGGATTACAGGCGTGAGCCACAGTGCCCAGCCTACAGAAAGAATTTTAACTAATCTAATAGGAACAGAGATCTCAGATAAGAGCAGATAAAAAAGAAAGAAAAAGAAAAAGGAAACAACGGTGAGCAAAAAAAAATCTGGCCAATTTTATGTAGAAAGTTAACTCTCAATGGACAATGATAGGCTCTCCGGGAATGTGTAATAAAAGGTTTAAAGAAGGATTCTTTAAATAGAAGTGACACACTGCAAGGGAAATTCTATGACACCTGGAACTCAAACACCCAGGGGTTTAGTCTCAGGGGGAAGAATGGTAGAAGAATAAAAGCATTTTGTCTTACTTAGCACACTCACCTGGATGTGAGGAGGGAGCAGAACAGGGAAATGAATCTATTGGAGGATTTTGTCTTATTGGGGTACACGAGAAAACGAAGAATAACTGGTACTTTATTTTATATAATGGTAAAGAAATTTGTGTTCAAATTATAAGCACTAGAAACAAATACTAGTGATTGAATAAAAAATTGCTAAGGGAATATGATGGATAATTAAGTTAATAAGAGAACTTGATGGATAAGTGAATTAATAAGACTCCATAGTGGAGGCAATTTCCCCTTTAAAAAACAGTATCTCTTGAATATATACAGGATATACTTTTCAAAACAAAACAAAAAAATGTATACAGGGGAAACAATTTTCAGTCATTCTCTAGACAATCAGTACTTTTCCAGGGATAATCTATGGCTATACAAGAGTAATAATTCCTTTTCAATGTATTTTCCAAGCAACTAAAAAGTTCATTGTTTGTAATTGTAATAAGAAGAGTGCTGATATTGCATGAAATGAAAAGTTTTACCTTAAGTATATGTCTCATAAATAGTTTTTATGAAGTCAGGGAATATGCTTACAAAGGGATTACCAAGGACCTACAGCACATGAATTTGAGGGCACAGGGAGATTAGGATTTAGAATAAAGTTAGGTGAGATCTAGGGTCAAAGGTTAGCAGGAGGGTGTGTGTGTGTGTGTGTGTGTGTGTGTGTGTGTGTGTTGGTTGGGGCAGGTGGGAGCCTTTGGAGATTGCCTGTAGGCTGCTTGTTAGGTGCTATGATATCTAGGCCTTGGTAAGCCCTTGCGAAGACACACGATTCTAAAAGGCTGGCACCCTTATAGGTTTTTTAATATTTTTGGTATCCAAAGGGGTGACCCTGGACATCATTATTAAAATTTAAAAGTTTCACCCCTGGGCACACAGGTTACACTTCTAATGGTGGCATGGCAGGACTTGATTTGCAAGAGCTTCTTTTGGATTGTCCCCAATTTTCCCCTTTAAAAATAGGAGTTCCTTCAGGGTGAGGAAGGGGGAAATATCCCCTCGTAACCTATTTTCTCTTCTTCATTCCAAGGATTCTAGAAAGCCACAGCAGGTTTGGTTTTGAAATCTGTGGAATTTTCGGGCTGTCCATTTAGTGTCCATCCACTAAAGTGGATGCCTTTAGTGAAGGTAAAAGGAAAGAGTGTTTCCTGTGTCAAGGGAAGTTTCATATGCAAATCCCATGACTCAGATGTTATTTCAGAGGAGTTGGTGTCCATAGTAAAGTAGAACTGGCCAGGTTCATCTGCCTACAAGGGCAACTGTATGAGGCAAATAGGAGGGAACTGGCAGAACAAGAGGGGTGGAATCTTCCTGGGAGAAAGAGTAAAGAGAATTCTAGGTGGAGAGGGGATCAAGGTGTGGAGCAAACACATGTCTGTCTTCTGAGTTCCTACATGAAAATGTTGGAAAAGACTTTAGAAGAAACAGTAAATGTGTCATAGCAGGAAAGCAAAGAACAGTCTTTCTTTGTTAGTCAGCATATATGCTTACAAAGAAATAGAAACTGTTAAAATAACAACAAAACAAAATAAAAAAAAAAGAAAACACCTTTAAATTTGAAAATGACAGAAGTCAAGAAGTGGAAAGTTGCCTGGGATATGCTTTTATTGTGGCCTAATAAAGCCGTCCCCACTCCATCTTTGTGTCCTTGCTTATCCTAAGCAGCATGGTGGCAGCCGTGGCATTCATCAGGCTAAAGTGGTCATTTTTGGCACTTGGGCTAGAGATGGCATTAAATCGGCATCGTTTGTCTGAGGAAATGCCAGAAGTGTGTTGTTCCACACTATGGAAATTGAAGATATGGACACAAAAGGAGTGGGTTTAAGAGCGGAAGGTTAATGGGTGAAAGAAAGAAGAGAGAGTTTCTTGTGCGTTGGAAGGGTGCCTGAGCGGGTTTCCAGGTTTGGGGCGAGTTGCGGTTGGTTTTATAGATGAGCTTGATGAGGCAGTGTCTGATTTACATAGGGCTCAGAGGATTGGTTGAACCAGGTGTGCCATTTAGGTGATGCATGAAGAGGCTGGCCATCCCACCCTAATCTTTTATTATGCAGATGGGGTCTGTACCTGGCCTGTGCCATGTCGCCTGCACACGTGAAGACAAAGAAAGGGGAAGAGGAGGCAGAGTGCAGTAGCTGACACCTGTAATCCCAGAACTTTTGGAGGCCGAGGAGGGTGGATCACGGGGTCAGCAGAACAAGACAAGCCCGGCCATGCTGGTGAAACCCCGTCTCTACTAAAAAAGTACGAAAACAAATTAGGCGGCAGTGTTGGTGGGCACCTTTAATGCCAGCTACTCAGGAGGCTGAGGCAGAGAACTGCTTGAGCCCGGGAGGGGGAGATTGCAGTGAATCAGTGACTCGACATCACACCACAGCACCAGCTGGGCAACAGAGAGAGACTCCAAAAGAGAAAAAAGAGAAGAAGAAGGAGAAGAAGACGAAGACGAAGGAGATGAAGACGGAGACGGAAAAGGAGAAGGAGAAGGAGAGGGACAGGGAGAGGGAGAGGGAGCAGGGAGAAAAGGAGGACGAGGAGGAGGAAGAAGAAGAAGAAGCAGAAGCAGGAGGAGGAAGAGGAGGAGGAAGGGGAGGAGGAAGAGGAGAAGGAAAGAAGAAGAAAGAAGAAAGAAGAAAGAAGAAAGAAGAAAGAAGAAGGAGAAGGAGAAGAAGGAAGAAAGAAGACGACTCCATGTTGAATATTCCTGGCTTACAGGTATCCCTTTTCTATTGGCATAGGTGCCTGCATTTACCTATGGAAGCTTTTGGTTAAGCTTATCTACGCTTGAGGCTTGATTTTTAGACTGATTTTTGTTACAGAAGAAATTATATGGGGGCCGCTTTTTTATTGAAAGAAAAATCATACCGAAGACTCCCTTACCCAGACTAACTGCAGAATAATTTGCTTTTAGCTTCTGTATCAGCAGTGCTTGCCCCATAGGCGATGATCATGAGAGGGACCAGGAGCCTCTAGACTTGGAGACAAGTTGCCAGCACTCTCCAGATGGAGTGTTTCCCTCCCCAGCACCCCCTGCTGGTCAGTTTGACAAACAGGTGAACAGAAGTTCTCAAATACTCAATATGCAGATCACTCCAACGTCACCAAATATATCACGCTGTGATGGCATTTTGTCAAATTATCTTTATTTTTTACCTGCATCATCTGTTGCTCTCTGAGGGAGGTATTTTGAGTTTTCTCACACTGACTGGCATTTGCCTTTTTTTTGTATGTCTGTCAGCTTTCGCCATATATACTTTGTAGTTGTGTTGTGTTATGAGGAAGATTCATGACCTACCTTGTGGGAGAATTCTGTATTTAGCAGATGTTCATCTTATGTTTTATTTGACTAACTATTGATGTTATTACTTTACTTTTCAGTTTCACATTCATTTAGTATATCTTTTTCCTTTCTTTTAATGCTTGTGTGTTGTTTATTTCAGATATGCTTCCTTATGTACTAACTGTGACCCCCAAATTCATATGTTGAAGTCCCAACTCCCAATGGATTTGTTAATGGGTCTTTGAGAAGTAATTGGGTTTAGATGATGTCATGAGGGTGGAGACCCTGATGATGTATTTAAGTCCTTCTGAGAAAAGGAAGAGAGTCTGAGCTCTCCTCTGTCTCCACTGTGTGAGGGCACAGAGAGATAGCAGCCATCAACAAGCTGAGAGAAGAGGACTGAGAATGAAACCTACCTCACCAGAACCTTGTCATATCCCTTCCCAGTTTCCAGAAAAGTGAGAAATCAATTTCTGTTGTGTAAGCCACTCTGTCTAGGAACTTTTGTTATGGCAGCCAGAGCAGATTAATGCATGCTGCTTGGACTTTGTTTTTAATTCAATATGAAAAACTATATTTTAATAAGAAAATTATCCCATTCATTTGTATTGTGTTTACTGATAATTTTGGATTTATTCATGCCATATTTAAGAAATCCTCCTTCCTCTTTTCTATGCTTTCTTGTTGTTTTTTTAATCCAAGTGCATGATAAGGTTTGGGAATCACTATCTTAACAGGGCCATGAGGGGTAGATAAGGGAAGCTGGCTTGCATTCAGGGAAGAGGCAAAGGAAGGAAGCTGCCAGCTGGAAGATGCCAGCTGTGTTAAGATGACCTGAGCCCCAGACCCTAGATGAACATTCTGTTCTGGATACAGGACATGCCCGAGGCACCATTTTCAAATCGGCAAATTTTATTTGCTTTGTCTTTTTTCGTCATCTGTATTAACTTTTGCACCTTGATTGCCAAAATATAGCTGTTTCCCTATTACCCCAAGTTCCCAAGTTTAGTTTTTATGTAAGAATTCCCCACCCCCAGGGTGGAGCAAGATGGCCGAATAGGAACAGCTCCAGTCTCCAGCTCCCAGTGCGTGATCGACACAGAAGACGGGTGATTTCTGCATTTTCAGCTGAGATACTGGGTTCATCTCACTAGGGAGTGCTGAACAATCGGTGCTGGTCCACTGCTGCAGCCCCACCAGCAAGAGCTGAAGCAGGGTGAGGCATTGCCTCACCTGGAAAGTGCAAGGGGGAAGGGAATCCCTTTTCCTAGCCAGGGGAACTGAGACACACAACACCTGGAAAATTGGGTAACTCCCACCCCAATACTGTGCTTTACAAAGGGTCTTAGCAAACGGCACACCAGGAGATTACATCCCACACCTAGCCGGGAGGGTCCCACACCCGCGAAGCCTCCCTCATTGCTAGCACAGCAGTCTGCTATCTAACTGCAAGGCAGCAGCGAGGCTGGGGGAGGGGCGCCCACCATTGCTGAGGCTTAAGTAGGTAAGCACAGCAGCTGGGAAGCTCGAACTGGGTGGAGCCCACAGCAGCTCAAGGAGGCCTGCCTGTCTCTGTAGACTCCACCTCTGGGGACAGGGCACAGCTAAACAAACAAACAAAAAAGCAGCAGAAACCTCTGCAGACACAAACGACCCTGTCTGACAGCTTTGAAGACAGCGGTGGATCTCCCAACATGGAGCTTGAGATCTGAGAACGGACAGACTGCCTGCTCAAGTGGGTCCCTGACCCCTGAGCAGCCTAACTGGGAGACATCACCCACTAGGGGCAGACTGACACCCCACACCTCACATGGTGGGGTACACCCCTGAGATGAAGCTTCCAAAGCAAGAATCAGACAGGTACACTCGCTGTTCAGCAATATTCTATCTTCTGCAGCCTCTGCTGCTGATACCCAGGCAAACAGCGTCTGGAGTGGACCTCAAGCAATCTCCAACA
>NW_012109164.1:782078-806510 GCF_000951045.1 Mandrillus leucophaeus
AAGTCTAAAGAAAAAAGAGAAAAAAGAAATGAACAAAGCCTTCAAGAAGTATGGGATTATGTGAAAAGACCAAATCTACGTCTGATTGGGGTGCCTGAAAGTGAGGGGGAAAATGGAACCAAGTTGGAAAACACTCTTCACGGTATCATCCAGGAGAACTTCTCCAACCTATTAAGGCAGGCCAACATTCAAATTCAGGAAACACAGAGAACGCCACAAAGATACTCCTGGAGAAGAGCAACTCCAAGACACATAATTGTCAGATTCACCAAAGTTGAAATATAGTATGTGCTATAGTTTCAATGTTCACAATAATCCAAGTTCCAATGGCAGGGTGGCAGAGCAGAACGAAAGAGGCCACATTATGTTTGTGAAGTGTATATTTTTTAAGATCAGGGATTGAGAAACTGTAATATAAGTGATCAGTTAGAAAGTTCTTATGATAGTGCATGGCACGTGTCCTTTGCATCATCTGGATTTTCCGCATTTTTTTGTCTGACTCACTCCTACTCATTCTCCAGTCCTCACCTTAGTGGTCACTTCTCCCCGGAATGCCCCGACCCCTTAAGATAGCAGTGGTGCAAACACCAAAATCTGAACTTATAAATAGCCTCACAGGCAATACCTTGTCCTGTGCCATGCTTCACTAATGTAGAGGAAGTGAGAAAGAGTAGGAGAAAGGAGGAAAACAAATGTCATTTCCATCGCAGAGGCCTCAAAGCCAGTCCACTTGATTCTCTGGATTTCCTTTTCTGCATAACAGTGATGAAAGGTAGCGTAGAAAAGCCATTTGTCTGAGGCTTCATTTTGATACCTTGCTAGTCACTAAACTAAGAGTTGGATTCCATTCTTTAGTGTAGCCATTACCTCATAAATCCATACATAGTAGTGGTATTTATTTCCAATAAAGTGTCCATATAGATTAGGTATATTCTATTGACAATTTTATTAAAGTCCTTCATTTATCTTCCAGATAGCAGATTCTTTTCTTTTTTTAAGATGGAATCTCCCTCTGTCACCCAGGCTGGAGTGCAGTGGTGCAATCTTGGCTCGGCTCACTGCAACCTCCACCTCCTGAGTTCAAGTGATTCTTCTGCTTCAGCCTCCCAAGTAGCTGGGACTACAGGTGCACACCTCCACACTTAGCTAATTTTTGTGTTCTTAATAGAGACGAGGTTTCACCATATTGGCCAGGCTGGTCTTGAGCTCCCAACCTTGTGATCTGCCCGCCTCAACCTCCCAAAGTGCTGGGATTACAGGCGTGAACCACTATGCTCAGCCCCCAGATAGCAGATTCTACCAACCAAGTTTCATGAAGAGTTCTGATTCCTAGAGGTAAGAACTGAGGCTGGCTTTCTAGTTACATGTTTACTGGTAACCCTCTCCTTCCCTACAACACTTAAGCCCATTTAAAGAGTATACCCTCCCCTGCCTCCTCCCTGGATTGTAAGTTCCTTAAGATCATGGCTGTATCTTTTAACATCAAGTCTCCATGTGAGAAGAGTTCCTGGCATATCACAAATGCCATATAAACATTTGTATGTGAAGAAAGCTATTCTGTGGTGTCTGCTTTAATATTAAGAGATGGCTTGCCAAGGATTGCTAAGCAGATTAATTATCTAAAATGGAACTAGATTCTGTGGATAGCAGGTCCATTGGTGCCACCCACAGGAAACCTCAAAGCCACCGTACTGCCCCATAAACCTGCGGTACTTTTCATTGACGTCCAGTTTAGAGAAGTAATATGGAATATTATTCCGACGCAGATATTTCCTGAATCTCAACATCAGCTGCACCATGATGCCTCTTCTTCGGTATTTTTCCATGCTGTAGGCCATTCCTGCTTCACAAGAAGGGTCCATGGTTAACCATGAGATTGGGGCCCCCTCTGGGCCCAGCATACAGGCTGCTGGCAGGGCTCCTATGCAGCGGTTGATGTAACGCAGGCTCCTCTCATTCTTTCCTAGATTCCAGTTGTCATTTACCAGCCCAGAATGAGAGACATCCAGCTGGGCATACTTCAAATGGAGAGTTTCGCTGTAGAAAACAAACAAAAAAAGAGGCAACAACTTTTATCCCAACTCCTGTAATTTCTGGGTGCCATCCCAATCTAGAGATCCAGGCCCTCTTCTTGTTTAAAGACCCACCAGTGCAAAGTTGCATATTTTGACCATTGACAACCTTTATTCATCTCAAGAAATGAATTCATCCTCTCTTCATTCCAAAACTGATTTATGTGCATTACAAAAAACGTGCAAGGAATAGCAATTATAAATGATCAGCACATGTTTTTGTACCTCTCAAATTCATCATCTGGGTGGCCTGTCTCAACCCAGCTTTCAAGCTTGCTTTTATTGGAGGCATTGAGCTTCAGGATATCTTCCGTAATGAAGAGGCCTGCTCTCGAATACTCTACCTTCACTGAATTTGAAAATGCAGCCGCTCTTATCCCCTCACCTAAACTTTCTTGAAGACCTGGGAAGGAAGCCAAGAAAGCAATATTGTCAAACATGGAGTTCTCTACTTACACTACTACCATTTGATTAATACCTCAGTGCTTAGTAGCTCTCTGACTTGAGTTTACACCACAACCTGCTGGAGTCCTTGTCACACCACAGATTGCTCTACCTCTCCCAGCTCCCAGAGTTTCTATGAATTTGTATTTCTAATGAGCTCTCAGGTGATGCTAGTGCTGTTAGCTGAAGACTCAATTTGAGAAGCACTGCTGCTTGCCCATTTCTTCAGACCCATTACCTTGGATTCGGAGTCTCTGTTTCCAGTTTATGATCTCACAATTTTTCAAAACTTCTTGTGATTTTTGAGGGTCTTTGGAGAATATACGATATACATTTGTGTATGAATCCATGTCATCAGTCATCTCCTGTATAGGATGGTGAAAGGTCAGATCATTCCCTTGAACTTTTTCTTCACCTCTCACTGATTGAAATTATCAGAGAAATGAAAATTCAAAAGATAATTTTAACAGCAGCCCACACTAGCTTCAGTTGGGCACACGGATAATAAAAGCTAGGCCTATAAGCTACTGCTGACCTCTTGCCTGTGTAACGAGAGTTTGTTAAATATTTCACTGACAGGTACTGGTTATAAACCAGTTTATCAGATACAGAACAAAGACAGGATGAAATCAGTCACCCTGCACCAGGCCTTAAGATACCTCACCTTTCTCCCTACCCACTCAACCGCACACTTACCTAATTTTATACATAGCATCACTGATCACCCAGCAGAATCAAAAGATTGCAACAGTTGCTTCTCTCCCTGCTTCTCTCACCTCCTGTGACACACGTATTCCCCTGTTATGTATGCTGTGCACCCCATAACCTCCTGTGGGACACATTCTGGATTGTATTGAGTCTGTGTTGCTAGGTCCTTAAACTTGGCTCAAAATAAATTTAACTGTGATTTCTCTAAGTTTTAGTGCCTACTGTTCCACCAGACACCTAGAATCTACAGTGTCCAGGGCTTGGGCAAGATACTTTAGTGAATATAAACATTAAGAAGACATTGCCTTTTCCCAAGCCTACAGGATATCAGCCTATTCGAAGAGTGACACTTTCTTTACAGCCAGAAGCTCACAAAACAGAATGAAGTAACTGAATTTTTGGTAGGACTTTGGGTAATTTATGTGGTGTTAGACTCATGGGCTTAAAAGAAAGAGACTCGTGATCCCATTCTGGCAAGCCACAAACTACATGGAAAGATGAGTTTCTGTTTCTCAGGGGAAATATAAACAACAAGTGTGAGAGTTTTAGCAGTGAATGTATTAATATTATTTTGGAAATTGGATTGTTAAAGAGTAAAAGAGAAAATAGTGTAACTAATTTAAAGAAACCTTCAATAATTTGAGGGTGTTTTTATAAATGCAAGTTCCTGAATATGGCCAAAACCAAATCCTCAGTAAATTTAGAAGAGCAGATATTTTTAAAAACCTGATTTAAAAGAATGACCAGAAATAGCCAAGTAAATATTTAAGGAATTATAAAAAGAATATCAAAGTAAACTAGAAAAAGCAAATGGAACTATTTATAAAAATGAAAGCTATAAATAATGAAATGGAGAACAAGACAGTGCAAAGGACATATAAAGCCAAAAGTTTGTTTTTAGATGGCAAAAAGAGAGGAGAGAGTGAGGGATAAACTTCAGATAAGGCATTATACGGAAATAGAAGAGAAAGAGGAAAAAGCAAAAATAAAAAAATAAGCATAGAGTATGAGAGATGAAAAGGGAAACAGAGAAAAATACAAAAAAAAAATAGAAGCATGACAAATGAGAAAAGAAATAGTGAAAAAAAAAAAAAGAATTGTGACAGAAGATTATATACAACTCCAAGGCAACATATTTACTGATAAAAGAAATGGATGTTATCAGTCGAAAATAAACTATCAAAATTGTTCAAAAAAATAAAAATCCTCAACAAACTAACAGAACATATCAGAAATTGAATTAAACATCCGCCATTTAAAAAGTGGACACGGATTATGGCCTCCAGCTCCATCCGTGTTGCTACAAAGGACATGATTTTATTTTTTTCTATTGCTGTATCTTATTCCATAGGAATATATGACCAAGTTTTTTCTATCCAATCTACTATTGATGGGAACCTGGATTGATTCCATTTCTTTCCTACTGTGAACAGCACAGGAATGAGCATACAGATGCATGTGTCATTTTGGTAGAATGATTCATTTTCTTTTGGCTGATTACTTAGTAATAGCATTGCTGGGTTGAATGGTAACTCTGTTTTAAGTTCTCTAAGAGATTTCCAGGCTACTTTCCACAGTGCCACAATCCTTAGCAAATTAATGCTGGAACAGAAAACCCAATATCGCATGTTCTCACTCACAGCTGGGAGCTAAGCATTGACCATACATGGACATAAATGTAAGAACAATAGACACTGTGGACTACTAGAGGGTGGAGGGAAAGGGGCTGGTTTAGAGAACTACTTATTGGGCATTATGCTCACTCCCAGGGTGATGGGATCTGTCCTTACTTCAAGACTCAGCATCATGCAATATTCCAATGTAAGAAATCTGCACATGTACCCCGTGTATCTAAAAGGAATGTTGAAATAAAAAATAAAGAGTAGCCAAAATCAGATTATTTTATATTTAAATTCGACATAAGCCAAAAACAAACACATAATTTTAATAATAGACTTTGGTAACAGAAGAAAAAATCCTAATGCCAAATCTAGTAAAAAAATAACAAAAAGAGAGTTATTGACCATATTCCCTTATAAATACAAATACAAAAATTCTTATAAAATATTCAGTAGTATATCAAAAGAATGTGAACATGAACAGTTTGTTTTAGAAAGGCCAGAATGGCTTTGCTCAAAAGATCTTTTAGTGTAATAAATTAAAGGAGGGAAAATTACTTGAGTATATAAACTGCCAAAAAGAAAAGACAAAAACGAAAGAACATAAAATTTACCCTCCATTCTAAATATAAGTTCTATGAAAGTAGGAAGAACAGGAAAATGCTCTAAACCTGTAAAGACAGAATCAAGTGTATTTCCGAATGTAAGTTCTTACCGTTATTTCATTAAAATGAGGAATGAGACAAGGATAGAACTATTATTATTGTTAGTTGGTATTATTTTCTTAGTTGTACATTATGCAATAAGGCAAAGAACTAAAAGCCAAAGTAATTTGGCAAGGAAGCAGCAAATTACTTTGTTTGTAGATTACAGTATTCCACATTTAGAAAATCCTAGAGACTTTGGCAAAAAACAAAAACAAATAAAAGCCCACACACAAAAAGCAGGATTTTAAAGAATAGTGTGACATATTTGGAAATCAAGAATCCAAATAAAAAGCAATAACAAAATAAGAATGCTCAGAAATAGAAAAGGAAAAATAACTTAATAATATTAACAAATAGTATAAAATACCTAAGGGTAAACTTAATGAAAAATTACGTAGTTTACCATAAGGAAAACAATAAAATTTTACAAGATGGCATAGAGCAAAAACTGAACAAGTGAGAAAAAGATCATATTTCTAGATGAAAAAATTTAGTATCACAAAAATATTAATCCAAAATTATCTAAGAAAGCTCCTCCAATACCAATCACAATTGCAATAGTTAGTAGGGGTAGTTGGTGAAGATCTAGAAAAATTAGTTCATATAGCTCTTAAGTTTATCAGAAAGTAAGAAAGAGATTGGTGAATGATTATTTGCTTTATTAGATATTAAAACTTACCACAAAAACAATGAAATAGCATGAGAAAAGACTAGAAACAAATACAGAATTTGATACAAAAGTATATAAACATGTTATATGACAAAATAGACATATTTCAGTAGTGGAATGACTCATTTAATAAATAGTACTAATGTAATTAGCCGGCCATAAGGAAGAAAAATATAAAAGAATGTTAATTTATGCTATTCAAAAATATATTCCAAATAGAATGAAGTTTGAAATGTCAAAAATAAAAATTAACTCAATGTAAGACAAAATAAGAAAACACTTGTATGCTCTTGGAGTAGGAAAAATCTTCCTAATTATTAATAGAAAAACAACAAAACCTCAGAAGTCATAGTGAAAAAAAAAATGCTTGATTATATGAAAATTAAAAATTTCTTTATGTCAAAATCTCCATCAATCAAATAGAAAATAATTATAACATGGGCAACAAATTTGTAGCATAAACCTTGTGTCAGTATTACTAGTATCCAAAACACTTACAGAATTTTAAGAATGACCAAATCCCCAGTGTAAAAATGGTCAAGCAATATAAACACTTAAGAAGTAACCCCAAATGACTGATAAACATAGGAAAATATAATACGTTCAATATCACCAATCAGGGAAATGTAAATTAAATCTACAACAAGATGCCATTTTTTGCCCATTAGTTTGGCATAAATTAAAAGAAGAATAACATTCAGTGATGGTGAAAAATGTGGGAAACAATTCTTCCACACACTGTTAATGGAAATAAAACTGTGAAATCCTTTGGGAAGGTAATCTGGCAGGATAACTTTGAGTTGGAGATATCCCTTTTATAAATCAATTGTACTGAGGAAAGTTACCAGGATGTAAAGACATGTATACGAGGATGTTTACTGAAGCATTTTTTGTAGTGACAAAGAAGTATGAACAATTTGAATCCAACAGCAGGAGAAAGACTGACTAAATTGAATTGCATTGACTCTATGGAATGCAACAGCTATTAAAACAAATATGTTATTTGTTTCACCCAAAGAGATTTCTATATGTCAAAGGCAAATTAAAAAGTGATGACAGAAGAGATCATCAGTGAATATCCCTTTGTGTTAACATGGGCAAGGACACTGACTACCCCAAGGGGTAGGAAAAGAGGAGAGGAGGGAAGTGGAGGTGAGAGGTTATTAACTTCTTAAAATCATGTCGTATTTTTACACTTGTATAATCAACATATATTATCTTTGTGATTAAAAACCAGCAAAGAAAAAATTATTTTTTCTAGATAAATTCTCCTGCATATCACCTTAAAAAGGTCTTATTAAAAATTGGATTGACTTTCAATACTGAAACGTCGTATGTAATGGAATTAGACTAGTTGAATGTATTTCCAAGTAAATTGCAGCATATTTCCTTCTTTCCACTTTTTTAGTCATATATGTGTGGTGTGGAACATTTATATTTTAATATTTTTGTTTATTGACTCACTTTATAAAAACTAGCCCTGTTCAAAGTAGCACATATATAAAATTATGGTTTGATGCTATAGTTACATTGCTAAAATACACATAATAACTACTAAGTTACTGAAGTAAAAAGAACTATTTGACCTCCTACATTTATGTAGCCTATCACACTTTGAAGAAATTGGGCCATGGATTAAATAAACTAAGCACTATTCTTTGATTCCAAATTGTCAGGAAGCCAGGAGATCAAAAGAACATTCCTAGGGAAGGTGTTAGGCTCAGCCTGGTTCCCGCTCCCTTTACCCCTTTGTTCCTCAATGTAGGATTACTTTGTCACTTTCTGCATCCCAATCCCGACCCAGCTTGTAAACTAGTCTAGACCTGGGGTGGCTTACTATTATTTGGAGGCTCAGCATCTATACTTACATGAAGCTGGGCTGACCATGAGACTTCATAGTCTACTAACCAGACATGCAGAAAACAGATATAAAAAGAGGAAGTCTTTAGGGCAAAAAAACCAGACCTAGGTTTATATTACTACTTCAGCTTAACCGTTTATTCCTTGTGTGTCCTCAGCCAATAATGGCTAATTATGGTAAATACTATTTACAGTTATGTGCTATGTACTAAGTCTTTGACGTACAGTATCTCATTTAAACCTTGTGTAATCCTCTGAAGAAAGTCCTCTTATTTTTTCCCTTTCTAATAGATGATGAAACTCAGAGAAGGGCCTATGGTTACATAGCTAGTAGAAATGGCAGAGTCCACTGAACTTGAATTCAGATTGGGCAATGCATATATGCATTTGGTATCCAGCAGCTACATGACTTAATATTTCTCATTGTCATTTCCTTATATCTACATTGGAGATATTAATGCTCACTTCGTAAAATTGTTCTGATGATGACACTCACTAACAAGAGAAGTGCTTCGACATAGTTGACACACAGAAATTATGAGTCCCAGAGTCCCTTCCCTGATTCCTGAGAGGCAACTTGTTTTTTTCTTTTTGTTCTTTTCAGACAAGGTCTCACTCTGTTGCCCAGGCTGGAGTACAGTAATGTGATCTTGGCTCATTGCAGCCTTAACGTTCTGGGGTTCAAGTCATCCACCTCAGCTTCCTGAGGAGATTGCAGTATAAGCATGCACCAACATACCCGGCCAATTTTGTTTATTTTTTGTAGTGATGAGGTCTTACTATGTTGCACAGGCTGGCCTCAAACTCCTGGCCTGAAGGGATCCTCCTTCCTTGGCCTCCCAAAATGCTGGGGATTACAGGTATAATTCACCATGCCTGGCCCTGAGAGATAATTTTTTACTGGTAGACTTCTGCTCTGGTTTCTGTTTCTAAGTCACTGTTCTGATATCTCAGACACCCAACTTTCCCTGTAAATTGGCCCCGTTCAGGCCCTGCAGGTGACCCCTGCAACCTCAAAGGGTACTTAATCTGCCAGTGTCAGCCTTGTTTTTCCCTCCCCTTGCCCTTCCACCCCCTTTCCCAGATGTGTCTCATGCTTAACTGGAAGGGAGGGAACACGTGGCACTCATGCAAGGTGCCAAGCACTGAAGAAGTGTTTTAAAATACTCGCATTCCCTTTCACTCTATAAAAGCAGCCCTGATGTCTCAACTAGTCAGTTCCTCAGGCCCTCTGGACCTGCCTGGCTCCACCAGTCCTTGTCTGTGTGCCTACCTGTTTTTGAGGCCGGATAATAACCATCTGATAGTCGGGCCAGGAGTCCACCAACACCTCCATGTTGAAGGGGTTCCCGTGATTGATGTGATACACAGAGCCGTACACCTGAAGGAGGGAAGGAAAGAACTAGAAGAATTTGAGATCCCCAGAGATGAGGATCTGGATGTGAAGAGAAAGAGAAAAGTGGAAGTCAAGAGACAGTACTGAGACCAAGTCAGTGAAGGTGAGATGAGCAGCATCTCCAGGACCATGTTGATGGACGTGAAATCACCAGCAAGCAGGCAGAACTCACAGGCAGGTGTCCTTGTGATACCAAAAAGCTACTGTGCACTAGCTGGGCACTTGGCAATGCTCTTAGCATTAATATTGTATGAATTTATTTAGAGTCCACAACAACTTTAAGAAGTAGGTGCTAATATTATTCCCATTTCACTGATGAAAAGACTAAAGGTAAAGGCACAGAAAGGTAAAGAAACATCCACAAAGCAATCCGACACTCCCACTGTTCCCTCACCTTCAGGGATTCGGGGATGCTACTGGCCAAGGATTTGTATAGGGTCAGCAGCTTCTGGGAGTTATCCAGTAGGATCATTTTGTGGGATGCTTCAGTCCTTGAGCCCTTCAAGAAGAAACTCTGAAAAGATAAGAAGTGAAGGAAAAATGTTAAGGGACCAGATGAATTTAAAATGTACTTTTTACATCTCCATTTAAGTAACACTCATGATGTAGGTACTGTTAGTGTCATCTTCATTCTGAATATACCAAAGCTCAGAGAGACTAAGTAAATTTCTCAAGTTCTTACAGAGATAAATGCCAAAGTCAAATTTTAAAACCACATACGAATGGCTCCAAAACCCATGCTCTTCCTCCCTGGTGGAATGAATTAAAGGTGAAGATTAAGAGTTATGTGAGGTTCTCAAATGCCTGTAGCAGAACACTCACCCACCAACATCATAACTTTTTTCTCTGTATTTTGGTCATCAGATGCCTGAGAAGTCTTCTTTCATCTGGAATAGAAAATGTCAGCCCTCTGAGAACAGTTGTGACTGGAAAACTCAGAGCAGTAGATGGCACAGATTTTCTTTAGTTTCTTTGAGCCAAATATTGCAGACCAATGGCCATTTTGGAAGTTGTCATAGTTACATTACAAAATTTTTTTAAAAAAGGTAAAAATTTTTGACACATATCTATAATTTTTCTTTGAAATAACATTCAGCATTCTTAGGAATGTTCCAATAATTTAACAATAACTTGGAGAAGGTTATCATCACAACTGATAGGTTCAACTTAGGCTGCTTTCAAATTTTAGTTCTGTCTCCTACTTCTTTGTTAAGTTGCTTAACCAATCAGAACCTCAAAGTGTTTTCTCAACACTTTGGAACTGGAAATTAGAATGCATGTTTTCCAGAGAATTGAGATTACACAATGTAATACATATAAAATACATAGCATTATGCCTGGCATAAAGTAACAACAATATTTAACATATGTTAGTTTTTTAATTCACTTTATAATAATCAACATGTCATATAGAGATTTAGCTGTTATATGCAATGATGTAAAAATAATTAGAAATGTGAAAAACTTACAACAAACTTAATTAATGTAAGAGAAGGAACCCATGGATCAGATACTTGAAACAATCGTTAGCAAATTAGTTAATACAGAAGTTTGAAATTTTTTATCCATGAAGGTTAAATAGTTAACAAATATGTGTTAAGTCATAGGCAAGGTGAAACATATTTTGTCTTGTCTAAGGTCAAAGGCCTCAAAATTCAACTATGTTCTGTAGCTAGATGAAACAATATTTAAACAAAAACATCCTTTTGCAAGGTCTCAGAATTTCAGAATGTTTGAACACTCAAGGAACTTTTAGTAAATAGAACTGGATCTCTGTCATGAGCCTATCCCCTGTCTGACTCTGCTGTTTTTGTAGTTGTCAAAAAAAAAAAAAAAAAAAAAAGGTCTTTTTCCCCATCTCCAAGAGCTTTCTTTGCTCTGTTTCTCACCTCATTTAACTTAAAATGAACTTCAAAATTTTCTATTTTGAAGTTCTCGACAGGAACTTCAAAAATGAACTTCAAAATAGAAAATTTTGAAGTTCTGGTCAAGATGTTGGAAGTTTTAATTTCAGATCTACCATGCTATATCACTTCCCGCAAAAAAGCTTGTGTTCCATTCACCTTGAGAACATTGTAGCCTTGGCTGACACATGAGAACAGCCCCCACATTTATCAGCTGCCACATCTTTCTCCAAAATACCTCTCCTATCCATTCCCTACTCCATCCCCTTGCAATGATCTTAGTTCAGGGCCTCCTCCGCCTCATACTTAATATTGCTCTTATGACCCCACCCTGGTCTCAGCTTCTAAAATCTACCAAAATAAAAGTGTTCTCTTCCTGTATTCTTACCATCAACATTTGTTTTCTAAATCAGAAAGCTGCTAAAAACCTGGTAGATCCCTCCCCACACTCTTTTAAAAAATTGTTGTAAAGTACACATAACACAAAGCTAATCGTTTCACCATTTTTAAGCGTACAACGCAGCAGCATTATGTACATTTACAGTGCTCTACGAGCAACACCACTATCCATTTCGAGAACGTTTTTGTCATCTCAAACAGAAACTATACCCATTAAAACACAATTACTCATTCCCTCCATCACTAGCCCCTGGTAACTTTTATTTTACTTTATGTCTCTAGAAATTTGCCTGTTCTGGGTACGTCATATAAATGGAATCCTGTGATATTTGTTCTTTGGGGTCTGGCTTATTTCACTTAGCATAATGTTTTCAAGGTTCACCTATGTTGTGTTATGTGTCAGAATTTCATTCCTTAGCTGGAAAAATTTTCTATTATATATGGAAAATAAGTTTAAAGTCCAGTGAAGAGAAATAATAAATTTGTGAATGACAGTTAGTGAATATGAGTCGCACACAGTCAATAGTCACTGTGAAGACTACAAAAAAGCAATTATAATGAATAATAGGTAAAAATGCAAAATACATAACTTGATTTATCTGCCCAAAATATGTATGCATGTGGACAAGGATTTGAAGGGTATAAATAAACATGAAAATTGTTTTGGGGTGGTGAAAGAATGTGTGATTTATATCTTATTTCAGAATTTTCTTTTGTACCATTGACATGTTTCTTTTTTATGCAAGACTGAAAAAAAATGGAAGATACTGGAACCATAGTTAAAGATGAGAATTATGAAAACAGAATAAATGCTATTTTTCTTCTTTCTGCTTTTTTTCCCCCAGCAGGCCCATCAGCTACCAAGTTTCACCTGTGTTAGGGGAAAGAAAGAAGCTCCCCACGTCCAATGATTCTGTGCATGCCTAATCCTGTCACCCACAGCCGTCAATAAAGAGGGCAAAGCAGATTATTCCAAAGAGAGTAACAGTTGACATCCCATAGTGCCAAACCCATTCTTAGCCAAAAGGGACTTTACTGAGAGCCCTCATTTTTAAATGTACTTCAATGCATTGTTGTTCATTTGGAACGTTCCACTCTAAGTCATCTTTAGTAAGATTTTGCCATTTCTGTAAGACTTGGCCGCCTCCCAGGCCTAATGTATAAGCTAGAAGGAACTCAGTTTTCCAGAAATTAAGGATTCCATTTTTACCTAAAATACAGGCTTTACTCTCAGGTTCTCTTGATTAACTTAGCCAATGATTTTTCCTACCCAGGTGCACAAAAGAAATGAAACAAAGGAATAGAACACAAAAATCCCTGTGAATTTTGAAAAGCCAAATTTTATAACTCCTGCAACATTACTGCTTACTACCAGTTCTTTTCTGACCTAGTCAGCTGTTAGAGGCCTCTAAGTGGATCCAAGCCAGTTAATTCCCAGATCAAATTCATTCCTACACCCAGTCCATTTTCTGTGACAACTCCAAACCCAGTTTGGATCACAAATTTGCTGAAGGAAACCCAGAGAGCTCAAAACATAAATATGTGAAGCTCCAAAATGCGAGAGGGAGCTTAATTATGATCCTCAGCCACTCTGAGAGATCAGCGCACACAAGTGGATCCTGCAGGTACCTTCCGTGTTCACGTAGCGCTCCTGGGGATACTGGAAGCTCCACTTCAGATCCTGCTTCTGACACCAGCTGATAAAATAAAAGTTTCAACTGAATTAAATGTAAAGGCAATTAATTGAGCAATGAAGAATTCATTAATCTGGCAGCCTTCAGAATCACAGCAGATTCACAGAGGTTCTAGGGGTGCCTTGTTGTCAAAACAAATTTATAGGGGAAAAAAGGTAAAGTGACGTACAGGAACCGGAAGTGAGGTACAGAAACAGTAAGATTGATTACAAGTGGGACTTTGCTTTATTTGAACACAGTTTGAACATTCAACTGTCTACGGGTGGTTGAAGTATGGCTGCGGGGATTGGCCAACACTCAAGTATTGTTACAGGTGCACACTACTAAATTCGGTTTTCAATTTTGTCTGACTATTAAAGTAGGTAACAGTTCACCCACAAGGACTCAAATGTAGAAATGCAGAGTCCTCCTCAGGCCAAATTTAGTTTGCTTTAATACTTTGTCACAAAATTTATTGAAAGAATTGTCTAAACATGCTATCTCCAGTCCCCCTCCTAATCTTATCTAATTGGGGTTTTGCTACACCAATTCTACTAAAACACTTTTTAAAGCCATCACTGATCTCTATGTTATTAAATTCTATAGTCAATTATTGCTTCTCATCTTAAAACATCTTCCTTCAATGGACTTTCTTCACTTGGTTTCCAACACAGCACAGTCCCTTAATTTTCCTTTAAAGTCACTGGTTACTTTTTCTTAGTCTCCTCTTTGGACCCTTCTTTCATCCCCAATTTTGTAATTTTGCATCACTTTAGAATTCAATCATTGGCCCTCATTTGTATCCACAGTTACCCCTGGTGCTCTCATCTGTTCCTATGGCTTTAAAATCAATCTACCTGCCAATGACTAACACATTTATATTAATTACTCAAACTCTTTTCCAAACTCCAGACATATGTATCTAATGGACTGTTTGATATCTCTTGGATTCCATCCAATAGATATCTCATATTTATTATGTCTCAGATCAAACTCCTTATCCACCCTCTCTACCCAGCCTACTTCACCTGTAGTCTTTCTCAACTTAGTTGATGGCAACTCCATCTTTTCACGTATTCAAGTAAAAACTCTTGAAGTTATTCTTAAGTATCTTTTCCCCTCCCACTTCACATCCAATCCATTGTGACATTCCACTCATTCTGGTTGGGAGAAAATTCTTCATGGCCTCTCACATTTCTGCATGTCTTATGAGCAGAGACATTGACAATCTTCGCTCCTGACTATCTTTTCAAGGATGTTTGTAAACAGGACAGCTTGGAAGCTAGAGATATTGCTTTCTTCTGAAGCAGAGGGCAGGTTTGCTGCAAACACACATCTATTGCATTTGCAATATCAATCTGCCTTCTGGTATTTCCTCGTAGGACTTGTGGAGCAAGGAGGACTAACATAAACACATAAATCATTCTGCCTGTTGAATGAGTAATAAAATTCTGACTTTACCCAGGAGGCTTGTTTCACCTGCCAGCATTACGAAACTGTGCCCCAAATATGGTAAACTTTTAGCTGCTTCCCATCTCGGCATTCTTTTCATGAAGTCGAATGTCTTTTGTCTTTTCTCAATGTAAAACCGGAATATTCCTCTTAAAACAAAAGCCAGATTTTGTCATTCCTTTGTGCAACTCCTGCAGTAACTCCCAATCTCATTCAGAGAAAGAGATATAAATACCTTATAATAGCCCTCTAAATTCTCCATGACTCAGACTCCTGTCACCTTCCTGGCATCCCTCCAATCACATCCGTGACCTCAATCTCTTTGGCCTCTCTGCTTCAGGCACTTGGCTGTTCTTTTTCTTCTGCCTGCATTCTGTTTTCTCATTAGACCTATAGAAAACTCTATGACCTTCTTAAAGTCTTCATCTAAAAGCCACCTTTTCAATGAGGCCTCCTTTGACCACACTATTAACAATTACAACTGTTCCCCTAGTCTCTCTGCAATGCTCCTGTGTCCAATTGTCATTCTTCGCCTTTTAATTTTATATTTATATTTTTTTGACAGGGTCTCCTTATGTCACCCATGCTGGAATGCAGTGGCTGACTCATGACTCACTGCAGCCTTGACCTTTCAGGCTCAAGCAATTCTCCCACCTCAGTCTCCTGATTAGTGGAAACTACAGGCATGAATCACTGTGCTCGACTAATTGTTGTATTTTTATTTTATAGAGATGGCGGGGTCGGGGTGGGCGGAATCTTTGTTTTTCAGACTGGTCTCAAACTCCTGTTTGTAGTTTTATAACCTTCTGTGTCAAACTCTGGTCCCTCAAAATATCTAACAGAGACAAATATAAAACCCAGACTAAAATGTATGTTGACAATTCTGAAGTCATTTCTATTTTTATTTTACAATAATTTTAATGCTAGCTTCCTAAAGATTTACTTAAGTAATATGAAAATGAAAAATGCTTTGGACTTATTTACTTTTTGAGAGCTCTTTTATTTTTAAGCCCATTTGGTAGTCACAACATATAATGTAATACATGTGCATATACATAAAAACATCTAGATATACATACAAACAAAGATCCAATGGCTTTTCCTTGGAACGCTAGACAAGAGATATCAATTCAGTCTTGCCCGTCTGCAAATATGTTCACATGGCTGAACTTTGTTAGCCTTGACAGGTAATCCAGTGAAGGCTGTGAACAAAACTTTAGGGTAAAGCAGCTCCCATGGCAGTTTGAGACTTTTTTTTTTTTTTTTTTTGAGACGGAGCCTCACTCTGTTGCCCAGGCTGGTGTGCAGTGGCGCCATCTCAACTCAATGTGAGCTCCACCTCCTGGGTTCATGCCATTCTCCTGCCTCAGCCTCCCGAGTAGCTGGGACTACAGGCGCCCGCCACCACGCCTGGCTAATTTTTTGTATTTTTAGTAGAGACGGGATTTCACCATGTTAGCCAGGATGGTCTCGATCTCCTGACCTTGTGCTCTGCCTGCCTCGGCCTCCCGAAGTGCTGGGATTACAGGCGTGAGCCACCGTGCCCGGCAGCAGTTTGATTTTTAAAGGTCAAGCCTCCTCAGACTCCAAAGAACACTGTTGTCAAACAGCACTACGGGAGAACATCACATACTATCCTGGCCTGACCCTGCTTAGAAAAGGGGTCTCTTTAGGAACTGAAAAGCCTAAAGCTGACTAGCATAAACTCAGCACCTGTGAAACCAGAATTCATTGCTTCCATTCAGAGAGCCCATGTTCCTGCCGGAATCCAAGCTGCTATCAGTGTTTCAGGAAGTCACTTTTGACTAATACTGAGTATAATGGGACTGATATCAGAACTGAGCTAGGCCCAGAGAGCCCTGAGGCTGTGACACATAAGGCTAAACATTTCAGTTTTGATCCACAGACTAGTTACATCAGAGAAGTGGACTTGGAGATTCCCCTGCTGGGGTCTTGCAGAGTAACCACTCTGTCAGAGAGCGTGTGTTTCTGAGAGGAAGGCACAAAAGCACAAAAGCCCACTTTCCCATTCCACAGCAAACTACAGATTCCAAACTATACCGGAGCCAAACAGTGTTACAAAAGACTATCAATTTTTTATCAAATTCTAATTTCCCATGACTATATCAGACACATGCAAATAATCACTAAAACAATCCAACTGCTGCAGCACCAAACAAGCCCCCAAAGTGTACACTCTAAAAGAGTTGGGGTGCTTCCTCTCTCCATTGGTTGAGCTCAATCAACCTGCAAATGAAAATTCCTTCAGGATTTCTCAAATGAGAAGGAGCTGATCCCACAGTTTGATAACCACAAAAGACACTCACTTGCCTGGACACACACACAATGACAAACAGCCCCCAAGTGTGTCCACACTGAAACCGTCAGGGTACTTCCCTCTTTTCATCAGTTGGGCTTGTTCAACCTTCAAGTGGAAATTCCTTTAAAAAATTTCCCAAATTGAGAGGAGCAGATCCCTCTGTCTGGGCCCACAAAGGACCGTCACCTACCTGGATGCAGATATCAAATTTCCAACGTAGTTCTTCCAAGGCAATCAGGAACATGGTTGAAGCAACTGCAGCTGGCCCTAGAGATTGGAAACTAATCTCCAGCCAAGCTGGGTAAGCAGCTGCTTAGGAGACTTTGAGACTCCCAGGCCATGGCAGCCAAGCCAAAGTGTTCCTGGTCGGGAACCAAAACCTGTTACTGAAACACCAGGAGTATGGTCTAGGTCCTGTTGCTCACCGCACAAAAAAACCAATCAATATCACCAATTATTGCCAAGGAAGAAGGTTGAATTGGATGCTGTAACAGAGGAGATGGGAAATCAGTCTCAAATCTATCTTCCTGACCAAGTAAAATTATGAGTTTACATAGCAGGGAAAAAATGTAACAATGTGTAGAAAAACAGGAACTCAGGAGACCTAAGGGAGCAATCATAATTTATGAGGGGCCTGGTGTCCCATTGTCTGGATGGGCTCATCTGGTGAGTTTCAGTTCTTTGATACTTCTTGAGGGATCTAGGGGTCCTTTACTAAGGAAGAAATTCATATAAAACAAATGAAGGTTTGAAGCTTTAAGACTGGAAGGGTCAATTTCTATATTTATACAAAAATCTATCTATAGGACTACAGGGGAGGTTTTAATTCCAGTGTCAATGCTAGCTCCAATCTGCCTCAAGTCTGCCTACACTTCTGGCAAACTCTGTCTCAGGACCTTGGCCAGGAGAATAGCTTACTCTCCCATCTGGGGTCTCCTCTACCATCTGTAGGGGATGCTGAACTTGCCAGTTTCTTTCTTTCTTCAGTTCCTAGAGACTCCTTTGCATCAGCCTTTCCCTGCAGCTGTGGACTCTCTAGAACTAGAAGAAGACTGAAATCATATCAGTTATCTTTCCAGATCACAATGGCATGAAACTAGAAACTAACAGTAGGAGAACTTTTAGCAAATTCACGAATACATGAAAAATTAAACAGCATGCATCGGAACAACAGATGGATTAAGGAGGAAATTAAAATGGAAACTAAAAAATATGTTGAGACCAGTAAAAAATGGAAACTCAACATACCAAAACTTGTAAGATGCTCAAAACATTTATATTGAAAAAGAAGAAAGGTCTTAAACAACCTAATGTTACACTTCAAGGAACTATAAAAAGAACAAACTCAGCCTAAAGTTAACAGAATGAAGAAAAAAAATAAGGATCAGAGCAGTTAAACTAAATAGAAACTATAAAAACAATAAAAATCCCTGAAATTTGGTCTTTGGAAAGATTAATAAGATTGACAAACCTTTATCCAGATTAAGGAAAAAGCAGAGCAAAAAATATAAATAAAATCATAAATAAAAAGGGAAATTACAACTTATATCAAAGAGGATCAGAAGAGACTATTATGACCAAGTATATGCCAACAAATTGGATAATCTAAAATAAATGGGTAAATTCCTGGATACATAAAATGCTCCAAGATGAAAAAATTGAAAATTTAAACTGACCAATAATGAGCAAGGAGGTTAAATTTGTAATAAAAATTATTCCATCAAATAAAAGCCCAGGACATTATGGCTTCACTGCTGAATTCCACCAAACATGTAAAGAAGAACTAATGTCAATCCTTCTAAAACCCTTCCAGAAAAATCAAAGAAGAGGGAATACTTCCAAAGTTATTTTACAAGACTATCATAACCCTGATAAAAAAGATAGGGACACTTCAACAACTGAGAATAATAGGCAACAGCACTGATGAACATAGATGAATCAATAAAATATTAATTCTAGCAAACTAATCTCAACAGCATGTCAAAAAGATCATCACGATACAGTGGGCTTTAATATAGGGATACAAAAATAGTTCAACATACAGATCTACAAATGTGAAATACCACCTTAAAAGTATAAATAACAAAATCCATATGATCACCTGATAGATGCAGAAAAAACATTTGATAAAGTTCACCATCATTTCATGGTTATGAACTCTCAACAACTGAGGTATAGAAGGAATGTAGCTTGTACAATAAAGACCATATATGATAAACCCACAGCTAACATCACACTTAATGGTGAAAAGTGAAAAACATTTTTCTAAGATTAACAAGACAAGGATGCTCACTCTGACTACTTCTATTCAATGCATTGATGGAAGTCCTACTTAGAGCAATTAGGTAAGAGAAAGAAATTTAAAGCATCCAAATTGGAAAGGAAGTAGCTAAATATGTACCTGTTTGCAAATAGCAGATATTTAAACATATAAAAATCCTAAAGACTGCAGCAAACTAGGTTAAAACTAGTAAGCAACTCAGTAATGTGGCATTCTTCAAAGAAATATAAAACACCAAAAAATGTATATGTAGTCACAAAACCTCCTTAAGAACAAAATTAATCATAAGCAACAAGAACAAAACTGGAGATATCACACTACCTAACTTCAAAATGTACTATAAAGCAATAGTAATGAAAACAGGATGGTACTGGCATAAAAACAGATACATGGAGCAATGGAACAGAACAGAACGTCCAGAAATAAATCCATGCATTTAAGATGATTAATTTGACAAAGTTGGCAAGCAGACATGAATGGGGAATGAATAGTCTCTTTAATAAACACTATTCAAAAAAATGTGCATATCCACAATCAGAAAATTGAAATTAGACCTTATCTCACACCACATACAAAAACCAAACCAAAATGGTTTAATGACTTAAATGTAAGCCCTGAGACTGCAAGACCACTAGAAAAAAAACTTCCTGATATTAGTTGGGGTAATAATTTTTGAATATAATCCCTGAAGCACAGATAACGAAGGCCAAAACAGACAAATGAGATTACATCAAACTAGAAAAGTTTCCATACAGCAAAAACAAACAAACAAAACAAACAAACAAAAAATCAACAGGATGAAGAGGCAACCTATGCAATGGAAGAAAATATTTGCAAAGCATACATTTGATAAGGAGTTGATATTTAAAATAATAAGAAACTTAAGAGCAAGAAAATAAACCAAATTAAAAATGGGCAAAGACCCTGAATAGATCTTTCTCTCTCTCTCTCTCTCTCTCTGTGTGTGTGTGTGTGTGTTTCTTTTTACTAGTTTGTAATAATCTTAAAAACTCTATCACATCCAGAAACCACCACAGGTGAGAGGATGAGAGATAGAGAATTAATGCTACAGTATGTGGACAGAGTGGGGAATCCAGGGATTCCCTAGGGTAGTGTGGAATGGAGGCAGGGAGTATGAATAGGAGGCTGTGGCTTGGATCCTTATTGCTGCATGGGGGTTGGATAGCAGAGGAGACAGGGACTCAAGCTGAACTGGGAAATAGGGAACATCTCACACCAAAGGCAATGGCAGTTGGGGGCCGGGGGATGACAGTACATTTTCTACACAGACTACAGGTGTGAGTGAGAGCTTCAGAGACTTGCATCCCTACACGGGAAGAAATTAGTTAGAGGTTGTTTGACTTAAAGCTCCCAAATTGGTATCTGGTCCAGTTTCCTAAAATGGCAGCTCACCATTCACGGAGAGGTACTGAGAAGAAAAGTATAGCAAGAATATTTGGTTTGGAGCTCAAGTAAGGGATAAGGGGAGACAGTGGTGCTCTCTAAATCTGACTCAGAAAAGCAAGGATTGAAAGAGGGCCTTGAGTGAAATGGTGGCCAACATTGTGGGAGAAGACATTGCACCAGAAGCTGTAGGTATTCCTGAGAGCTCAGGGACACGGAAGTTCACATTAGGTGGGAAAACAACCAAGAACAAAAAATTAGGACTTCATGTTGCTGTCACCTGGCATAACATATATCAGGTATTTTTTTTTTCCTTTTAAAATGTAAGGCAACTTGTCAACACATAATTTAAAAACTGCTCTTCTGTCACATTGCTTCAGATCACTAGAGAATACCTGGCTAAAGAGCAGTGGGTAGTAAACAAAACTCAATGTCTTAAGAACCATCAGCTCACATTGCCGAGAGACAAGTGGAAAGGGAAGGGCTTTTTTGATGCAACAAGTTTTTTAAAAAAAGCAAAATTCTGCATCTTTAACAGAAGAAGGGTGTAAAAATTTATAACAAAGCCTAATCTAAGTTTAAAGTTACAGAAAAGTGTTAAATTCTAGCTAACTTATCATCACTTGGGAATGAGACCATTGGGTATGGAGTGGATGAAGGGGTGCCCTAAGAATAAACACAGGGCAAGAGGGGCTGTTTCCAAAGCAGGCTCATCTCCAGTTCTTAGAACCATACTCTTTAGGAAAAGGAAGCACTCAAGGAACTGAAAGCTTCGTGGAGGTTTTTGCCCCGCTTTCTTCTTTAAACTGAGGGGCTGCACTTGAAGGTGCTTGTGGAGTCACTCACACTCAATGCTATTCAAACCCAAACTACATTTACACAGACACATGACATTAAAATTTATACTGTAGAGCAACATTCTTAGCCAGTGTAGAGAAAACAAGTGCATTTTAACTTTTTTCTTTTTTTGTGTGTTTTGAATCCCAAACTCCAATGTGATCCATCATTCCTTACCTACCTAATTCCTCGAGTAAGGTATTTTTTGTTTCTTTGTTTTGCTTGGTTTTTGTTTGTTTGTGTGTTGTTTTGTTTTGTTTTGTTTTCTGAAGAGGGGGAAGGAGGGCAATGAGGGCAGCAGGTAAGTCAGGAGAGAGGCAACAGTGTGAAAGGGATCTTGGTTATACTGAATGGTCACTGTGCTTATGTACGTTTGGAAAGGGGAGTCTGAAGTCAGGATGTCAACACAAAGATTTTAGTACAAGGAAAAAAGTTTGAAGGCAATTAAAAGTGCTAGTCCAGTGAAAACATGAATGATAAAAGAGCAAAATAGCCTTATTACTGTTTTGGAGAAACACCAATAAGGCATCAACACAACCTGGGGTGGTGGCTCACGCGTGCGCCCTGGAAAGGAAGTGAAGTTCACTCTGCAGCACTCCTGGTGCGGGTCTGGGCTGTGGGCTCCGCCAGCATGGGGCAGCTCAGCCCACTCGCCCAGCCCCAGGAGGATGGGTGAGAAGGATGAGGAGGGGTTTCTCCAGGTCGAAGGTGTTCCGGGTGCCAGAATCACCCAGCGCAGCACTCTGTGGTGTGCGGACACCCCCTTCCCAGCCGGCAGCCGCTAGCTCCCCACAGCCATCCTGAAAAGACATTTCTCAAAGGAGGACATAAAAATAACTATCAGGTGTTTTTGTTTTGTTTTTGTTTTTGTTTTGCTCAACAGTACTCATTATCAAGAAAAGGCAGATTAAAACCACAATATCACCTCACACCTGTTAGAATTGCTATTATCAAGAAAGATAACAACTGTTGGAGAGGCTGTGAGGAAATGAGAACACTTGTGCACTGTTTGTGGGAATGTAAATTAGTGCAGCCTTATGCAAAACAGTCCAAACAGTACAAGGGTTTCTCATAAAGCTAAACATAGAGCAATCATATGATCCAGCAATCCCTACTGCATATATGTTTAAAGGAAATGAGCTCTCTTCCTCGGCGTTGCCTACGGAGGTGGCAGCCATCTCCTCCTCGGCATCATGGCTGCCCTCAGACCCCTTGTGAAGCCCAAGATCGTCAAAAAAAGAACCAAGAAGTTCATCCGGTACCAGTCAGACCGATATGTCCAAATTAAGCGTAACTGGCGGAAACCCAGAGGCATTGACAACAGGGTTTGTAGAAGATTCAAGGGCCAGATCTTGATGCTCAACATTGGTTATGACAGCAAAAAAAAAAAAAAAAAAAGCACATGCTGCCCAGTGGCTTCCGGAAGTACCTGGTCCACAAGGTCAAGGAGCTGGAAGTGCTGATGATGTGCAACAAATCTTACTGTGCTGATATTGCTCACGATGTTTCTTCCAAGAACCGCTAAGCCATCGTGGAAAGAGCTGCCCAACTGGCCATCAGAGTCACCAACCCCAATGCCAGGCTGCGCAGTGACGAAAATGAGTAGACAGCTCGTGTGCACGTTTTCTGTTTAAATAAATGTAAAAACTGCATTAAAAAAAAAAAGGAAGTGAAATCAGTACAGGCACACCTCATTTTACTGCACTTCACTTTATTGAACTTCACAGGTACTGTAGTTTCACAAAGAGGTTTGTGTCAACCCTGCATCAAGCAAGTCTACTGGCACCATTTTTCCAGCAAATGTGCTCCCTTCCTGTCTGTGTTACCTTTTGGTCATTCCCACAATATTCAGACTTTTTCTGTGTTATTTTGTCTGTTAAGGTGATCTGTGATCAGTGATTTGTAATGGTACTATTTTAGCTGTTCTGGAGCACCACAAACTGCACCCGTATAACACAGCAAACTTATTTGATAACTGTTGTGTGTGTTCTGACTGCTTCATCGACTGACAGTTCCCAGACTCTCTCCCTCTCCTCCAGCCTCCCTGTTCCATGACACACACCAACATTTAAATTACTCCAATTATTAGCTACACAATGGTCTATAATTATTCAAGTGAAGGGAAGAGTCACCGGTCTTTCATTTTAAACAAAAAACTAAAAATGATTAAGCGTAGTGAGGAAAATACATCAAAAGCCAAGACAATCCAAAATATGAGTATTTTGCACCAGTTAGCCAGGTTGTGAATGCAAGGAAAAATCTTTGAAGGAAATTAAAAGTGCTAATCCAGTGAACACATAAATGACGAGAAAGCAAAATAGCCTTATTGCTGTTTTGGAGCAAGTTTTAGTGCTCTGGATAGAAAATTAAACTAGCCAAAACATTCATAAACCAAAGCTTAATCCCTAGCAACACTCTAACTCTTTTAAATTATTTGAAGGCTAAGAGAGGTGAGGACACCGCAGAAAAAAAGTTGGAAGCTAGCAGAGGTTGGTTCATGAGGTTTAAGGAAAGAAGCCATTTTCTTTTTCTTTCTCTTTTTTCTTTCTTTTGGACAGTTTCACTGGGTTTCTCAGGCTAGAATGCAGTCGCGCCGCGATCAAGGCTCACTGCAACCTCCGCCTCCTGGTCTCAAGGGATTGTCCTCCCTCAGCCTACTGGTTAGCTGGGATTACAGGTGCCCACT